>NC_045442.1:88427330-88534312 GCF_002776525.5 Piliocolobus tephrosceles | reverse complement strand
CACACACACACACACACACACTCACACACACACTCACACACACACTCTCACACACTCACACACACACACTCACACACACACACACACTCACACACACACACACACTCATTCTCTCTGTCTCTCTCTGTTACACACACATCTGTGGAAAATTGGAAAATTGATATCAGAAGTTAAATTATCAATTGTTTTAGAAGTTAAATTTATTACTGTCTACAGGTGCTACGCTTTAGGGAATTTGATTTAATAAAAACATGTTTCTGGGCCAGGCGCAGTGGCTCATACCTGTAATCCCAGCACTTTGGGAAGCCGAGGAGGGTGAATCATGCGGTCAGGAGATCGAAACCATCCTGACTAACACAGTGAAACCCCATCTCTACTAAAAATACAAAAAATTAGCCGGGTGTGGTAGTGGGTGCCTGTGGTCCCAGCTACTCTGGAGGCTGAGGCAGGAGAACGGTATGAAGCCAGGAGGCAGAGCTTGCAGTGAGCCGAGATCGTGCTACTGCACTCCAGCCTGGGCGACAGAGCAAGACTCTGTCAAAAAAAACAAATAAATAAATAAATAATCTGTTTCATTTACATACTTAAGAGTGAATTCATGTGAAAATGATGTATCAATGTCATATCTCTTAGTGACTAAGAATTGCACTACAGCCGTTAATTTTTTCATAATTTTATTCCTTAAATAATGTTACTATTGTTTATTACAGATTATTTCTATAAGCAAACTTTCAAATCCATATCCTTGCATATCCACTTGTCAAAGTACAAAATAGGTGGCTCTTTTTTGGTCCGTTATGTTTTTGGTGGTTGTTGAAAATGTGTGATTTACAATCAACAAAATGGAGAGGTCTAAATTTTTCAGTGCATATGAATCCCAGCAGTTTTCTTCCTCTTTTTTTTTTTTTTTAAAATAGATTCCATAGAGTTTTCTATGTACATAATTGTCTTCTATATATATATAAAAAGATAGTTCTACTTACTTTAAAAAAATCTTTGGTCCTTCCTTTCTTTTTCTTGCCTTATTGCCCTTGCTGGAACTTCCAGTAGAATAACATTGAATAGAAGAGGGGAGAGTGGAAAGCCTTATCTTGCTTCAGATCTTAGGGAGAAAGTGTTCTATTTTTCATTACAAAATCTGATGTTAGGTGTAGGTTTTTTGTAGATGCCCTTTATGTGATTAAAAGAGTTCCTTTTTATTTCTAGTTTGCCAAAAGAGATCATCATGAATGGACATTAGCTGCATATCTATTTTGAATTATTGGCTCTTGTTTTTTGATCATGGGATGGCCTCAGCTCCCATTGCACCAGGTGTCCATTTCATTCATGTAGATTTGCCTTTGATTAGGCCCTAGTCCTTCTCCTTCATTGGTATCAGCAGAGTCTAAGAAACCCTAAGGGGTTTTTTTTTTTTCATGACATGAAGATAACTATCAACTCTGTGAAACCAGATGTCAGACATTTTTTTTATTTATTATTATTATACTTCAAGTTCTAGGGTACATGTGCACAACGTGCAGGTTTGTTACATATGTATACATGAGCCATGTTGGTGTGCTGCACCCATTAACTCGTCATTTACATTAGGTATATCTTCCGATGCTATCTCTCCCCCTACCCCCTCCCCACAATAGGACCTGGTGTCTGATGTTCCCCTTCCTGTGTCCAAGTGATCTCATTGTTCAATTCCCACCTATGAGTGAGAACATGTGGTATTTGGTTTTCTGTTCTTGCAATAGTTTGCTGAGAATGATGGTTTCCAGCTGCATCCATGTTCCTACAAAGGATGCTAACTCATCCTTTTTTATGACTGCATAGTATTCCATGGTGTATATGTGCCACATTTTCTTAATCTAGTCTGTCACTGATGGACATTTGGGTTGATTCCAAGTCTTTACTGTTGTGAATAGTGCCGCAATAAACATACGTGTGCATGTGTCTTTATAGCAGCATGACTTATAATCCTTTGGGTATATCCCCAGTGATGGGATGGCTGGGTCAAATGGTATTTTTAGTTCTAGATCCTTGGAGAATCGCCACACTGTCTTCTACAATGGTTGAACTAGTTTACAGTCCCACCAACAGTGTAAAAGTGTTCCTATTTCTCCACATCCTCTCCAGCACCTGTTGTTTCCTGATTTTTTAATGATTGCCATTCTAACTGGTGTGAGATGGTATCTCATTGTGGTTTTGATTTGCATTTCTCTGATGACCAGTGATGATGAGCATTTTTTCATGTGTCTGTTGGTTGTATGAATGTCTTCTTTTGAGAAATGTCTGTTCATATCCTTTGCCCACTTTTTGATGGGGTTGTTTGTTTTTTTTTCTTGTAAATTTGATTGAGCTCTTTCTAGGTTCTGGATATTAGCCCTTTGTCAGATGAGTAGATTGCAAAACTTTTCTCCCATTCTGTAGGTTGCCTGTTCACTCTGATGGTAGTTTCTTTTGCTGTGCAGAAGCTCTTTAGTTTAATTAGATCCCATTTGTCAATTTTGGCTTTTGTTGCCATTGCTTTTGGTGTTTTAGACATGAAGTCCTTGCCCATGCCTATGTCCTGAATGATATTACCTAGGTTTTCTTCTAGGGTTTTTATGGTTTTAGGTCTAACATTTAAGTTTCTAATCCATATTGAATTAGTTTTCATGTAAGGAGTAAGGAAAGGATCCAGTTTCAGCTTTCTACTTATGGCTAGCCAATTTTCCCAGCACCATTGATTAAATAGGGAATCCTTTCCCCATTTCTTGTTTCTGTCAGGTTTGTCAAAGATCAGATGACTGTAGATGTGTAGTATTATTTCTGAGGGCTCTGTTCTGTTCCATTGGTCTATATCTCTATTTTGGTACCAGTACTGTGCTGTTTTGGTTACTGTAGCCTTGTAGTATAGTTTGAAGTCAGGTAGCATGATGCTTCCAGCTTTGTTCTTTTGGCTTAGGATTGTCTTGGCAATGCGGGGTCCTTTTTGGATCCACATGAACTTTAAAGCAGTTTTTCCCCATTCTGTGAAGAAAGTCATTGGTAGCTTAATGGGGATGGCATTGAATCTATAAATTACTTTGGGCAGTATGGCCATTTTCACAATATTGATTCTTCCTATCCATGAGCATGGTATGTTCTTCCATTTGTTTGTGTCCTCTTTGATTTCACTGAGCAGTGGTTTGTTGTTCTCCTTGAAGAGGTCCTTTACATCCCTTGTAAGTTGGATTCCTAGGCATTTTATTCTCTTTGAAGCTATTGTGAATGGGAGTTCATTCATAATTTGGCTCTCTGTCTGTTACTGGTGTATAAGAATGCTTATGAATTTTGCACATTGATTTTGTATCCTGAGACTTTGGTGAAGTTGCTTATTAGCTTAAGGAGATTTGGGACTGAGACGATGGGATTTTCTAAATATACAATCACGTCATCTGCAAACAGGGACAGTTTGACTTCTTCTTTTCCTAACTGACTACCCTTTATTTCTTTCTCTTGCCTGATTGCCCTAGCCAGAACTTCCAACACTATGTTGAATAGGAGTGGTGAGAGATGGCATCCCTGTCTTGTGCCAGTTTTCAAAGGGAATGTTTCCAGTTTTTGCCCTTTCAATATGATATTGGCTGTGGGTTTGTCATAAATACTTCTTATTATTTTGAGATACATTCCATCAATACCGAATTTATTGAGAGTTTTTAGCGTGAAGCATTGTTGAATTTTGTCAAAGGCCTTTTCTGTATCTATTGAGATAATCATGTGGTTTTTGTCTTTGATTCTGTTTATGTGCTAGATTATGTTTATTGATTTGCATATGTTGAACCAGCCTTGCATCTCAGGAATGAAGCCCACTTGATCATGGTGGATAAGCTTTTTGATGTGCTGCTGGATTTGGTTTGCCAGTATTTTACTGAGGATTTTTGCATCAGTGTTCATCAGGGATATTGGTCTAAAATTCTCTCATTTCCTGTATCTCTGTCAGGCTTTGGTATCAGGATGATGTTGGCCTGGTAAAATGAGTTAGGGAGGATTCCCTCTTTTTCTATTGATTGGAATAGTTTCAGAAGGGATGGTATCAACTCCTCCTTGTACCTCAGGTAGAATTCAGCTGTGAATCCATCTGGTCCTGGACTTTTTTTGGTTGGTAGGCTATTACTTATTGCCTCAATTTCAGAGCCTGTTATTCGTCTATTCAGGGATTCAACTTCCTCCTGGTTTAGTCTTGGGAGAGTGTAAGTGTCCAGGAAAGTATCCTTTTCTTCTAGATTTTCTAGGTGATTTGCTTAGAGGTGTTTATAGTATTTTCTGATGGTAGTTTGTATTTCTGTGGGGTTGGTGGTGATATCCCCTTTATCATTTTTTTATTGCATCTATTTGATTCTTCTCTCTTTTCTTCTTTATTAGTCTTGCTAGTGGTCTATCAATTTTGTTGATCTTTTCAAAAATCCAGCTCCTGGATTCATTGATTTTTTGAAGGGTTTTTGTGTCTCAATCTCCTTCAGTTCTGCTCTGATCTTAGTTATTTCTTGCCTTCTGCTAGCTTTTGAATGTGTTTGCTCTTGCTTCTCTAGTTCTTTGAATTGTAATGTTAGGATGTCAATTTTAGATCGTTCCTGCTTTCTCTTGTGGGCCTTTAGTGCTATAAATTTCCCTCTACACACCACTTTAAACATGTCCCAGAGATTCTGGTATGTTGTAACTTTGTTCTCATTGGTTTCAAAGAACCTCTTAATTTCTGCCTTCATTTTGTTATGTACCCAGTAGTCATTCAGGAGCAGGTTGTTCAGTTTCCATGTAGTTGAGCGGATTTGATTGAGTTTCTTACTCCTGAGTTCTTGTTTAATTGCACTGTGGTCTGAGAGACAGTTTGTTATAATTTCTGTTCTTTTACATTTGCTGAGGAGTGCTTTACTTCCAACCATGTGGTCAATTTTGGAATAAGTGTGATGTGGTGCTGAGAAGAATGTTTATGCTGTTGATATGGAGTGGAGAGTTCTGTGGATGTCTATCAGGTATGCTTGGTGCAGAGTTGAGTTCAATTCCTGGATATCCTTGCTAACTTTCTGTATTGTTAATCTGTCTAATGTTGACAGGGGGTGTTAAAGTCTCCCATTATTATTGAATGGGAGTCTAAGTCTCTTTGTAAGTCTCTAAGGACTTGCTTTATGAATCTGGGTGCTCCTGTATTGGGTGCATATATATTTAGGATAGTTAGCTCTTCCTGATGAATTGATCCCTTTACCATCATGTAATGGCCTTCTTTGTCTCCTTTGATCTTTGATGGTTTAAAGTCTGTTTTATCAGAGACTAGGATTGCAATCCCTGCTTTTTTTTGTTTTCCATTTTCTTGGTAGATCTTTTTCCATCCCTTTATTTTGAGCCTATGTGTGTCTCTGCATGTGAGATGGGTCTCCTGAATACAGCAAACTGATGGGTCTTGACTCTTTATCCAATTTGCCAGTCTGTGTCTTTTAATTGGACCATTTAGTCCATTTACATTTAAGGTTAATATTATTATGTGTGAACTTGATCATGTCATTATGATATTAGCTGGTTATTTTGCTCGCTAGTTGATGTAGTTTCTTCCTAGCATCGATGGACTTTACATTTTGACATGCTTTTGCAATGGCTGGTACTGGTTGTTCCTTTCCATGTTTAGTGCTTCCTTCAGGATCTCTTGTAGGGCAGGCCTGGTGGTGACAAAATCTCTAAGCATTTGCTTGTCTGTAAAGGATTTTATTTCTCCTTCACTTATGAAACTTCATTTGGCTGGATATGAAATTCTGGGTTGAATATTCTTTTCTTTAAGAATGTTGAATATTGGCCCCCACTCTTTTCTTGCTTGGAGAGTTTCTGCCGAGAGATCTGCTGTTAGTCTGATGGGCTTCCCTTTGTGGGTAACCTGACCTTTCTCTCTGGTTGCCCTTAACATTTTTTCCTCCATTTCAACTTTGGAGAATCTGACAATTATATGTCTTGGAGTTGCTCTTCTCGAGGAGTATCTTTGTGGCATTCTCTGTATTTCCTGAATTTGAATTTTGGCCTGCCTTACTAGGTTGGGGAAGTTCTCCTGGATGATATCCTTCAGAGTGTTTTCCAACTTGGTTCCATTTTCCCCCTCACTTTCAGGCATACCAATCAGATGTAGATTTGGTCTTTTCACATAATCCCATGCTTCTTGGTGGCTTTGTTCATTTCTTTTTACTAGTTTTTCTCCATACTTCTCTTCTCACTTCATTTCATTCATTTGATCTTCAATCGCTGATATTCTTTCTTCCAGTTGATCAAGTACTTTACTGAAGCTTGTGCATTTGTCACGTAGTTCTAGTGTTATGGTTTTCATCTCTATCAGTTCTTTTAAGTTCTTCTCTGCATTGATTATTCTAGTTATCCAGTCTTCCATTCTTTTTTCAAGGTTTTTAGTTTCTTTGCACTGATTACATAGTTCCTCCTTTAGCTCTGAGAAGTTTGATAGACTGAAGCCTTCTTCTCTCAACTCATCAAAGCCATTCTCCATCCAGCTTTGTTCCGGTGTTGGTGATGAGCTGCATTCCTTTGGAGGGGGAGATGCGCTCTGATTTTTTGAATTTCCAGCTTTTCTGCACTGCTCTTTCCTCATCTTTGTGGTTTTATCTGCCTTTGGTCTTTGATGATGGTGACGTACTAATGGAGTTTTGGTGTGGGTGTACTTTCTGTTTGTTAGTTTTCCTTCTAACACTCAGGACCCTCAGCTGTAGGTCTGTTGGAGTTTGCTTGAGGTCCACTCCAGACCCTGTTTGCCTGGGTATCAGCAACGGAGGCTGCAGAAGATTGAATATTGCTGAACAGCGAGTGTTGATGTCTGATTCTTGCTCTGGAAGCTTTGTCTCAGGGGTGTACCCTGCCATGTGAGGTATGAGGTGTCAGTCTGCACCTAGTGGGGGATGTCTCCCAGTTAGGCTACTCAGGGGTCAGGGACCCACTTGAGCAGGCAGTCTGTCCATTCTCAGATCTCAACCTCCATGCTGGGAGATCCACTGCTCTCTTCAATGCTATCATACAGGAGCATTTACCTCTGCTGAGGTTTCTGCTGCTTTTTGTTTAGCCATGCCCTGTCCCCAGAGGAGGATTGTACAGAGTCAGGCCAGCCTCCTTGAGCTGTGGTGGGCTCCACCCAATTTGAGCTTCCCGGTGGCTTTGTTATCCACTTAAGCCTCAGAAATGGTGGGCACCCCTCCCCAAGCCTCGCTGCCACCTTGCAGTTAGATCTCAGACTGCTGTGCTAGCAATGAGGGAGGCTCCGTGGGCGTGGGACCCTCTGGGCCAGGTGTGGGATATAATCTCCTGGTGTGCCATTTGCTAAGACCCTTGGTAAAGTGCAGTATTAGGGTGGGAGTTCCCCGATTTTCCAGGTGTTGTGTGTCTCAGTTTCCCTTGGCTAGGAAAAGGGATTCCCTTCCCCCTTGCCCTTCCCAAGTGAGTTGATGCCTCACCCTGCTTCAGCTCTCGCTGGTCGGGCTGCAGCAGCTGACCAGCACTGATTGTCCGGCACTGCCCAGTGAGGTGAACCCAGTACCTCAGTTGAAAATGCAGAAATCACCCGTCTTCTGTGTCACTCATGCTGGGAGCTGGAGGCTGGAGCTGTTCCTATTCGGCCATCTTAGGCGCGCCCCCTGTCAGACTTTATATTGTTTATTGTACAATTTTGTATCATCTAAAAGTTCTTTCACATATCCAATTTTAAATCAATTCATTATTTTGCAAGGTTATCATTGGAATTTCATCAAATATGATCCCATAATGTTTTAGGATGATAATGAACCAAACCACATGACCTGAACCAAAAGGTAGTAATTGAATTTAAAATAAAGGAAACTAGTTCATCATACCTATTGTCCAGGAGCATAGGCTGGGTCTTCGGGATAGCCATTCTTTTTTTCTGAGTGTTAAGAAGCAATTGACATATTAGAATCTTACTATAGAATCCATTTCAGGGTCCTACATTTTTACTTTTTGAATGTGTATGTAAACAAAAGAGCTTAAATGAAAACCCTCTGATTTTAAATTTGTAAAAAAAACCAGCAGGAACTTTCAATGTATTTTTTTTTTTTTTTTCTAAAAAGAAGTTACATTTTCTAACTATTCACTGAAAACACTAAGAGGCAATGACAGCCCCATCATAATTAGCATTTTGGGAACCCAATTTGTTAATTTTAAATTATATTTCCCACTAAAACAAAATTCAGGGCTTCTTGCAGAAATGGTTGATTCCAGGTTTGAAACAGAAAATGTTAAAGATAAGCTTTTATGTGCCTTTAACTTGAAGGACTCCTGACCTGAGATGGAATGATTTGACACCCAAAGTAATAATGCAGCAATGGATTGAAATAGAACACATGGATTTAACATTTTTATGAGTTCTAATTATAGTAAAAAAAAAAAAAAAAGCAAAACCATTATTGGTCATGTTTCAATACTGCTATATAATCAATTCATTATTTTGAAAATTTATAATTAAAAGAAAAAATATACATTTATCCTGAATTTCCTATACAAACTATGGCCAAATAATTGCTTCTTTATAGAAGACACTGGCATTAGCCAGTAGAAGAAATGAGATCCACAGAAAATCACATATTTGTAACCCTTCATAAGATAATGGGTTTAGGCAATGGTCTAATGGCTGTAGAAATCTCTAAGTGAAATTTTAGTGAAGAGTCATCTGATAGATGGATAAGGCTACCAACACCTGAACCCACTCAGCAGCTCTAAGATCACAGAAAGTAAGGCAATCGGACATTCAGTGTTTCCTGATGTGATACAATAAGAAGTGCACATGAAATATTATTTCAAAAAACGTGAACCCGTACCTGATTAAGTGTCTAGAGCTAGTTACCATTTACAGGAAATCAGAAGGTAGAATAGTGTGTTAAATGTCACCAAAGGATGTCAAATCTAGAGTGTGGGAAAATTTACAGGACAATTGACCTGCTTTCTTTAATAAATAAATGGCAAAAGAAAGAGGCAAAGTAAAAAATAAAAAAGGGCAGGTGGGATTTAATAGACATACTCATCAAATGCAGTGTATGGCCTTGTTTGGATTCCAACTGATGCAAGTCATTTAGAGACAATTGGAGAAATTTGAACACTGAGTATATATTTGATGATATGAAGGAATTATTATTTTCCTAAATAGGATGAAGACATTACTGTTATTTATTGTGTCCTTATCTATTCAACGTTAAAAGGGGAAGCAGTTTCTGATAAAATATGGTATTGGGGATTCGTTTTAAAATGTTCCAGTGCCTAATGGGGGTAGTAAAAAGAATGTGTGGGAGGTGCATAGGGTGGCCATGTAATTTGTCATCCAAACTGGAACACTGGAGAATAACGTGGTGCCACAACATTACAAGCATGAACAGGCATCCCAAGGCTCTCGCCCTGTGTGCATGTCTGCTTGGAGCCATGGATGAGCTGCTCTAGTCTAGACACTTACATTCACATTTCTTATGGGGCACCCAGGAGTGATACGGTTTGGCTTTGTGTCCCCACCCAAATCTTGCCATGAATTGTAACAATCCCCACATGTCAAGTGAGGGGTCAGGTGGAGATAATCGAATCATGGGGGTGATAAATGGGAGTTCCTCTGAACAAGCTCTCCTGGCTACTGCCATGTAAGACATGCCTTTCTCCTCCTTTGCCTTCTGCCATGATTGTGAGGTCTTCCCAGACATGTGGAACTATGAGTCCATTAAACCTCTTTTTCTGTAGAAACTACCCAGTCTTGGATATGTCTTTATTAGCAGAGTGAGAACTGACTAATACAAGGAGACAGCACTCCTACAGCACAGCACTGGGCCCCATCAGTCACGAGGGGCCCAACCACAGCCAAGATGGCACCTGAGTAAAGAAGATGCTGCCTGTGGTTCACAGACTACTCTAAGCTTGGTCTCTCTTTCTTCCTGTGTGCTTAGCTGAAATAGAAAAACTCTCTGTCTTGGTGATTCCCTCCTTGGTGAAGGAGGCCACACCACCATCAGCAATGACTTCTTGTTCTCTCTAAGCCCTTGGGAATATGGTCTTGGCCACTGGCCCTTTGTTTACAAACAAGGCAGTGAGGATCACTGCTTCCTGGTCCTGATGAAGAGGCAGAAGTAGCAGGGCAGCAGTGAGATGTCTCCAAGGCTGACCTATGAAATGAAGTTTTCTACAAAGTACCCCAGCACCGTCTCATTCATTCATTTTGTATTTATTCCATGAATTTGTATTGAGCCTTTGTTATATGCCAGGTTCTGGGCTAGGCTGTGGAAAAACTGAGATAAGAGACATAGTCCTTGATCTCAAAGAGTTTGTCATCTAGTGGGGCAGATGGGCAAATATTTCTCTCAGAAGTATAAGCTCAAAGATATATACTTCACTAGTTCATCCAAAGAACACAGCTGATTAGGAAAAAGGTTGAGAATTGTTTTAGATACAGGAGAAACAGTCCTGGTAGAGAGGGTTGCTGTCCTTACCTGGGAAAGATTAATGTCAGGCTTGAGTGGCCAGAAAGAGAGTCACAGGCCCATGGATGTTGGGCACAGTCCTGAAGGAGAAAGTCTGTAGGAGGGAGTGCAGGCCAGGCATCCTGAGCAGAGAGAACAACCCAGGCCAAGAGGCAGAAGCAGAGACATGCCAAATGTCAGAGAAGGAAAGGCCAAATTCTCACCCCTGGGTGGACTCCAGACTTTCAGCCAACAACCAAATGTGTTAATTGATTGCTTTATGAGCTAATTATCTCATGGTCATCAGCTTCTTTCATTGAGATGAGTACAGGCCCAGCTTCCATATCTGCCAAAACTTATATCCCACTCTCATGCCTCCCATAGCCTGGGAAAGGAGTCAGAATCAGGAAGACATGCCTGGGAAGCCTGGGCTTTCTATCTCGTTGGGCCAAATTGTTTGGCCAGCATTGTCTTCAAGGGTTTGCTCCAGGCTGTGGCTGGACATCACAGCAATCTAATCATTTTTATAAGAAATGGATTCTTACTAATGAAAAGTAGGAATTACAGCCAATAGCATACTCTCAGATACCAGAATCCATCCAAAATTGTCAAGGAACTCCTTAGCTGGGTTTCTGATTCTAAAAGCATTGCTTAAAGCATATCTACTAAAGTTAGGAGTGGGCCTCAGATTTGATGAGTAACTCTGTAGGTCAGTAGGGATGACAGGCACTAAATAAAAAGTCCCCCGCCAGGATCCATCACTTCGGCCAAATTTCTCCTTCTATAACCTGTTTTTCTGTCATTTGTTTCTTAAGTCCCCACCCATTCAATGACAGTCATAGGCTATCTGACAACCTGGAAATCGTAGAGCAGGCGGCATAAAGGGGACATTTTAGTCTATGGCAATAACATAGAGAGGATATATGTATAATTATCTTGCATGTATCTTAAGATACAAGTAAATGTTTTTGAAAGTGTAGTAAAATACTACAGGCATGACCTTAGAGCAAAGTTTTGCCTATTGTCACCTGAGAGTCATAATGAAAAAGGATGACCTAATGAAATCAACATATCTTTTCAGATTCATCAGAGAATTGAGCTCACAGAGCAAAATGATGTTCCCCAAATTGAAGAAACAGGCAAGTGCAGACAATCACAGCTTGCTGGGACCACAAGCTGCTGAAGCAGGAAACAAGGATTCCATATAATAACGAGGGATTATAATTAAAAGAGCCACAACACTAATACTCATTTAGGAAAGAAGCTCAGATAAAACAGAGGAAATGAAAAGAAGGACACCAGAAGAAATTGAAGCCTCAGACACCTACAGCTAAAACAAGGAGTAAACACAGACACAATAATTCCTAACCAGATAAAGATAAAGCATCACACTAAAAACCTACTCACCTCAACTTCTGTTCTGCAAAATGCAACAAACGTTTCTCAATGAAAAATTATAAAGCACAAAAGGTGGTTCCAAGATGGCCAAATAGGAAAACTCCAGTCTGCAGCTCCCAGCATAATCAACGAAGAAGATGGGTGGTTTCTGCATTTCCAACTGAGGTACTTGGTTCATCTCATTGGGAGTGGTTGGCAAGTGGGTGCAGCTCACAAAGGGCAAGCCGAAGCAGGGCATGGCATCACCTCACCTGGGAAGCTCAAGGGCTCAGGGAATTTCCCTTTTCTAGCCAAGGGAAGCTGTGACAAACTATACTGGGAAAATCAGGACACTGCCACCTAAACACTGCACCTTTCCAATGGTCTTAGCAAATGGCACATGAGGAGATTATATCCTGCACCTGGCTCAGCAGGTCCCATGCCCACAGAGACTTGCTCACTGGTAGTCTGAGATCAAACTGCAAGGCAGCAAGCCTGGCTGGGGGAGGGGTGTCCACCATTGCTGAGGCTTGATTAGGTAAACAAAGTGGCCAGGAAGCTCAAACTGGGTGGAGCCCACTGCAACTCAATGAGGCCCGCCAGCCTCTGTAGACTCCACCTGAGGGGCAGGGCACACCGGAACAAAAGGTGGCAGAAACTTCTGCAGACTTAAACCTCCCTGTCTGACAACTCTGAAGAGAGCAGTGGTTCTCCCAGCATGATGTTTGAGCTCTGAGAATGGACAGACTGCCTCCTCAAGTGGGTCCCTGACCCCTGTGTAGCCTAACTTGGAGACACCTCCCAGCAGGGGTTGACTGACACCTTATACATCTGGGTGCCCCTCTGAGATGAAGCTTCCAGGGGAAGGATCAGGCAGCAATACTTACTGTTCTGTAATATTTGCTGTTCAGCAGCCTCTGCTGGTGATACTGAGGCAAACAGAGTCTGGAGTGGACCTCCAGCAAACTCCCAACAGACCTGCAGCTGAGGGACCTGACTGTTAGAAGGAAAACTAAGAAACAGAAAGGAATAGCATCAACATCAACAAAAAGGACATCCACACCAAAACCCCATCTGTACATCACCATCGTCAAAGACCAAAGGTAGATAAAACCACAAAGATGGTGAGAAACCAGAGCAGAAAAGTTGAAAATATTAAAAACTGGAGCACCCCTTCTTCTCCAAAGGATCACAGCTCCTCGTCAGCAATAGAACAAAGCAGGATAGAGAATGACTTTGATGAGCTGACAGAAGTAGGCTTCAGAAAGTCAGTCATAACAGACTTCTCTGAGCTAAAGAAGGATGTTCGAACCCATTGTAAGGAAGCTAAAAACCTTTAAAAAAGATTAGACGAATGGCTAACTAGAATAAACAGTGTAGAGAAGACCTTAAATGACCTGATGGAGCTGAAAACCATGGCATGAGAACTACATGACGCATGCACAAGCTTCAATAGCTGAATCGATCAACTGGAAGAAAGCGTATCAGTGACTGAAGACCAAATTAATGAAATGAAGTGAGAAGAGAATTTTAGAGAAAAAATAGTAAAAAGAAATGAACAAAGCCTCCAAAGATTATGAGACTATGTGAAAAGACCAAATCTACGTTTGATTGGTGTACCTGAAAGTGACGGGGAGAATGGAACCAAGTTGGAAAACACTCTTCAGGATATTATCCAGGAGAACTTCCCCAACCTAGCAAAGCAGGCCAAAATTCAAATTCAGGAACTACAGAGAACACCACAAAGATACTCCTCAAGAAGAACAACCCCAAGACACATAATTGTCAGATTCACCAAAGTTGAAATGAAGGAAAAAATGTTAAGAACAGCCAGAGAGAAAGGTTGGGTTAGCCACAAAGGGAAGCCCAGCAGACTAACAGCAGATCTCTCAGCAGAAACCCGACCAGCCAGAAGAGAGTGGGGGCCAATATTCAACATTCTTAAAGAAAGAAGTTTCAGTGCAGAATTTCATATCCAGCCAAACTAAGCTTCATAAATGAAGGAGAAATAAAATCCTTTACAGAAAAGCAAATGCTGAGAGATTTTGTCACCACCAGACCTGCCTTACAAGAGCTCCTGAAGGAAGCACTAAACATGGAAAGGAACAACTGGTACCAGCCACTGCAAAAACATGCCAAATTGTAAAGACAATCGATGCTAGGAAGAAACTGCATCAAATAACAGCAAAATCACCAGCTAACATCATGACAGGTTCAAATTCACACATAACAATATTAACCCTAAATGGAAATGGGCTAAATGCCCCAATTAAAAGACACAGACTGGCAAATTGGATAAAGAGTCAAGACCCAGCAGTGTGCTGTATTCAGGAGACCCATCTCATGTGCAGAGACACGCATAGGCTCAAAATAAAGGGATGGAGCAAGATCCAGCAAGCAGATGGAAAGTAAAAAAACAAAAACAAAAACAAAAAAAAACAAGGATTGCAATTCTAATCTCTGATAAAACAGACTTTAAACCAACAAAGATCAGAAGAGACAAAGAAGGCCATTATATAATGGTAAAGGGATCAATTCAACAAGAAGAGCTAACTATCCTAAATATATATACACCCAATACAGGAGCACTCAGATTCACAAAGCAAGTCCTGAGAGACCTACAAAGAGACTTAGACTTCTGCACAATAATAATGGGAGAATTTAACACCCCACTGTCAATATTAGATCAATGAGACAGAAGGTTAACAAGGATATCCAGGACCTGAACTCAGCCCTGCACCAAGCAGACCTGATAGACATCTGCAGAACTTTCCACTCCAAATCAACAGAATACACATTCTTCCCAGCACCACATCACACTTATTCCAAAATTGACAACATAATTGGAAGTAAAGGACTCCTCAACCAATGTAAAAGAAGAGAAATCACAGCAAACTGTCTCTCAGACCACAGTGCAATCAAATTAGAACTTGGGATTAAGAAACTCACTCAAAACTGCTCAACTACATGGAAACTGAACAACAGGGAGTGTGTACCTTATAACAGAGTAGTCCCAATTTCTTCCTCCCATGCCTTCAAACATTTATACCACTTACCGCTAAGCTAGTCACCCAATGCACTGTTGCTATTACTGTGTGAATAATTATTTATTAGAATAATTAAGAATAAAAAACAAAATCCTTAAAATTTTACCTTATTTATTCCTTTTCTAATGTTTTATTTCTTTCAGTAGATTAAAATTTCTGACTCTTTTCTCTGAAGAGCTTGTTTTAACATTTCAAGCAATGAAAGTCTACTGGAGACAAATTCAATTTTTGTTTGCCTGAATATGTCTTTATTTCTCCTTTACTTTTGAAGAATAATTTTGCAGTACACAGAATTTTAAGTTGATGGGTTTTTTTTTTCTTTCAGTATTTTAAATATTCCACTTCACCTCTTCTTCTTTGCATGGGAGAAGTAATTGGGAGTACTCTGTTATAAGGTACTCACTACCTGTGAAGATGTATATTATACCGGACAATATAATTCTTAACTTTGCTCCTCTATAAGTAAGATATTTTGTTCTTTTGGCTTCTTTCAAGATTATCTCTTTATCTTTAGTTTCCTGCAAATTGAATAGGGTGTCCCTAAGTGTCTATTTTTTTTTTTTTTTTTTTTGTATTTATCCTGCTTGGTGTTCCCTGAGTTTCCTGGAGTTGTGACTTGGCACATGTCATTAATTTGGAAAATTTTCAACCATTACTACTTCAAATATTTCTTCTGGGCCTTTCACAAATTCTGGAATTCTCATTGTGCTTATATTACACTTTCTGTACTTGTACTAAGTTTTGGATATCTTGTTTCTTTTTTCATTTTATTGTTATTTCCTTTCTCTTGCATTTCAGTTGGGGAAGATTTTATTGACACATCTTCATGCTCAGTGATTCTTTCCTCCCAGGTTCCAGTCTACTGGCGAGCCCATGAAAGGCATTTTTCTTTGCAACAATGTTTTTGATTTCCAAAATTTCCAGTGGATTCTTTCTTAGAGCTTTCATTTTTCTATTTAGATCACCCATTCGTTCTTGCATATCAGTCACATTTTTCCATTAGAGCCCTTAGCATATTAATCATTATTAATTTAAATATCTTTTCTGATAATTCCAAAATCTGCATCATACTTGAGACTGGCTCCGTTCCTTGCTTTGCCTCTGGATACTATGCTCTTTCTTGCCTTTTAGCATGCTTTGTAATTTTTCTTTTATTTATTTATTTTTATTTATTTATTTATTTATTTATTTATTTATTTATTTATTTATTTGACTCTAAGTTCTAGGATACATGTGCACAACGTGCAGGTTTGTTATATATGTATACATGTGCCGTGTTGGTTTGCTGCACCCATTAACTCATCATTTACATTAGGTATTTCTCCTAATGCTATCCTTCTCCCATCTCCCCCACTGATGGGCCCTGGTGTGTGATGTTCCCCATCTTGTGTCCAAGTGTTCTCATTGTTCACTTCCCACCTATGAGTGAGCACATGCAGTGTTTGGTTTTCTGTCCTTGTGATAGTTTATTCAGAATGGCAGTTTCCAGCTTCATTCATGTACCTATAAAAGACATGAACTCATCCTTTTTCATGACTGCATAGTATTTCATGGTGTATATGTGCCACATTTTCTTAATCCAGTCTATCATTGATGGACATTTGGGTTGGTTGTAAGTCTTTGCTATTATAGCAGCATGATTTATAATCCTTTGGTTGCATCCCCAGCAATGGGATGGCTGGGTCAAATGGTATTTCTAGTTCTAGATCCTTGAGGAATCACTACACTGTCTTCCACAATGGCTGAACTAGTTTACAGTCCCACCAACAGTGTAAAACTGTTCTTATTTCTCCATATCCTCTCCAGCACTTGTTGTTTCCTGAGTTTTTAATGATTGCCATTCTAACTGGTGTGAGATGGTATCTCATTGTGGTTTTGATTTGCATTTCTCTGATGACCGGTGATGATGAGCATTTTTTCATGTGTCTGTTGGCTGCATAAATGTTTTCTTTTGAGAAGTGTCTGTTCATGTCCTTTGCCCATTTTTTGATGGGGTTGTTTGATTTTCTCTTGTAAATTTGTTTAAGTTCTTTGTAGATTCTGGATATTAGTCCTTTGTCAGATGGGTAGATTGCACAAATTTTCTCCTATTCTGTAGGTTACCTGTTCACTCTTATGGTAGTTTCTTTTGTTGTGCAGAAGCTCTTTAGTTTAATTAGATCACATTTGTCAATTTTGGCTTTTGTTGTTGTTGCTTTTCATGATTTAGACATGAAGTCCTTGCCTATGCCTATGTCCTGAATGGTATTGCCTAGGTTTTCTTCTACAGTTTTTTATGGTTTTAGGTCTAACACTTAAGTCTTTAATCCATATTGAATTAATTTTTGTATAAGGTATAAAGAAGGAATCCAGTTTCAGCTTTCTACATATGGCTAGCCAGTTTTCCCGGCACCATTTATTAAATAGGGAATCCTTTCCCCATTTCTTGTTTTTGTCAGGTTTGTCAAAGATCAGGTGGTTGTAGATGTGTAGTATTATTTCTGAAGGCTCTGTTCTGTTCCATTGGTCTATATCTCTGTTTTGGTACCAGTACCATGTTGTTTTGGTTACTGTAGCCTTGTAGTATAGTTTGAAGTCAGGTAGCATGATGCTTCCAGCTTTGTTCTTTTGGCTTAGGATTGTCTTGGCAATGCATGCTCTTTTTTGGTTCCATATGAACTTTAAAGTAGTTTTTTCCAATTCTGAAGAAAGTCATTGGTAGCTTGATGGGGATGGCATTGAATCTATAAATTACCTTGGGCAGTATGGCCATTTTCACCATATTGATTCTTCCTATCCATGAGCATGGAATGTTCTTCCATTTGTTTCTGTCCTCTTTTATTTCACTGAGCAGTGGTTTGTAATTCTCCTTGAAGAGGTACTTCACATCCCTTGTGAAGGTATTTTATTCTTGAAGGTATTTTATTCCTTGAACTCCTAGGTATTTTATTATCTTTGAAGCAATTGTGAATAGATTTCACTCATGATTTGGCTCTCTGTCTGTTATTGATGTATAGGAATACTTGTGATTTTTCCACAGTGATTTTGTATCTGAGACTTTGGTAAAGTTGCTTATCAGCTTAAGGAGATTTTGGGCTGAGATGATGGGATTTTCTAAATATACAATCATGTCATCTGCAAACAGGGACAATTTGACTTCCTCTTTTCCTAATTGAATACGCTTTACTTCTTTCTCCTGTCTGATTGACCTGGCCACAACTTCCAACAGTATGCTGAATAGGAGTGGTGAGAGAGGGCATCCCTGTCTTGTGCCAGTTTTCAAAGGGAATGCTTCTAGTTTTTGCCTATTCAATATGATATTGGCTGTGGGTTTGTCATAAACAGCTCTTATTATTTTGAGATACATTCCATAAATACCGAATTTATTGAGAGTTTTTAGCGTGAAGCATTGTTGAATTTTGTCAAAGGCCTTTTCTGCATCTATTGAATTAATCATGCGGTTTTTGTCTTTGGTTCTGTTTATATGCTGGATTATGTTTATTGATTTGTGTACCTTGAACCAGACTTGCATCCCAGGGATGAAGCCCACTTGATCATGGTGGATAAGCTTTTTGATGTGCTGCTGGATTTGGTTTGCCAGTATTTTACTGAGGATTTTTGCATCAATGTTCATCAGGGATATTGGTCTAAAATTCTCTCATTTCCTGTATCTCTGTCAGGCTTTGGTATCAGGATGATGTTGGCCTGGTAAAGTGAGTTAGGGAGGATTCCCTCTTTTTCTATTGATTGGAATAGTTTCAGAAGGAATGGTACCAGCTCATCTTTGTACCTCTGGTAGAATTCGGCTGTGAGTCTTTATGGTCCTGGACTTCTTTTGGTTGGTAGGCTCTTAATTATTGCCTCAATTTCAGAGCCTGTTATTGGTCTATTCAGGGATTTAGTCTTCCTGGTTTAGTCTTGGGAAACTGTATGTGTCCAGGAATTTATCCATTTCTTCTAGGTTTTCTAATTTATGTGCATAGAGGTGTTTATAGTATTCTCTGATGGTAGTTTGTATTTCTGTGGGTCGATGGTGATATCCCCTTTATAATTTTATACTGCGTCTATTTCATTCTTCTCTCTTCTTCTTTATCAGTCTTGCTAGCGGTCTATCAATTTTGTTGATCTTTTCAAAAAATCAACTCCTGGATTCATTGATTTTTGAAGGGTTTTTTTTTTTTTTTTTTTGTCTCTATCTTCTTCAGTTCTGCTCTGATCTTAGTTATTTCTTGCCTTCTGCTAGCTTTTGAATGTGTTTGCTCTTGCTTCTCTAGTTCTTTTAATTGTGATATTAGGGTGTCAATTTTAGATCTTTCCTGCTTTCTCTTGTGGGCCCTTAGTGCTATAAATTTCCCTCCAAACACTGCTTTAAACATGTCCCAGAGATTCTGGTATGTTGTGTCTTTGTACTCATTGGTTTCAAAGAACATCATAATTTCAGCCTTCATTTTGTTATGTACCCAGTATTCATTCAGGAGCAGGTTGTTCAGTTTCCATGTAGTTGAGTGGTTTTGAATGAGTTTCTTATTCCTGAGTTCTAGTTTGATTTCTTTGTATTCTGAGAGGCAGTTTGTTATAATTTCTGTTCTTTTACATTTGCTGAGGAGTGCTTTACTTCCAACTATGTGGTCAATTTTGGAATAAGTGCAATGTGGTGCTGAGAAGAATGTATATTCTGTTGATCCGGGGTGGAGAGTTCTGTAGTTATTTCTCCTTCACTTATGAAGCTTAGTTTGGCTGGATATGAAATTCTGGGTTGCAAATTCTTTTCTTTAAGAATGCTGAATATTGACCCCCACTCTCTTCTGGCTTTTAGAGTTTCTGCTGAGAGATCTGCTGTTAGTCTGATGGGCTTCCCTTTGTGGCTAACCCAACCTTTCTCTCTGGCTGCCCTTAACATTTTTTCCTTCATTTCAACTTTGGTGAATCTGACAATTATGTGTCCTGGAGCTGATCTTCTTGAGGAGTATCTTTGTGGTGTTCTCTGTATTTCCTGAATTTGAATTTTGGCCTGCTTTGCTAGGTTGGGGAAGTTCTCCTGGATAATATCCTGAAGAGTGTTTTCCAACTTGGTTCCGTTCTCCCTGTCACTTTCTGGTATACCAATCAAATGTAGATTTGGTCTTTTCACATAGTCCCATGTTTCTTGGAGGCTTTGTTCATTTCTTTTCACTCTTTTTTCTCTAAACTTCTCACTTCATTTCATTCGTTTGGTCTTCAATCACTGATGCCCTTTGTTCCACTTCATCAAATCAGCTACTGAAGCTTGTCCATGTGTCACGTAATTCTCGTGCCATGGTTTTCAGCTCCATCAGGTCATTTAAGGACTTCTCTATGCTGTTTATTCTAGTTAGTCATTCATCCAATTTTTTTTCAAGGTTTTTAGCTTCTTTCTGATGGGTTTGAACATCCGCCTTAAGCTCGGAGAAGTCTGTTATTACCAATCTTCTGAAGTCTTCTTCTCTCAACTCGTCAGAGTCATTCTCTGTTCCAGCTTTTTTCCGTTGCTGGTGAGGAGCTGTGTTCTTTTGGAGGAGAACAGGCACTCTGATTTTTATAATTTTCAGCTTTTCTGCTCTGGTTTCTCCCCATCTTTGTGGTTTTATCTACCTTTGGTCTTTGATGATGGTGATGGGGTTTTGGTCTGAATGTCCTTCCTGTTTGTTAGTTTTCCTTCTAGCAGTCAGGACCCTCAGCTGCAGGTCTGTTGGAGTTTGCTGGAGGTCTACTCCAAACCCTGTTTGCCTGGGTATCAGCAGCGGAGGCTGCGGAACCACAAATGTTGCAGAATGGCAAAAGTTGCTGCCTGTTTGTTCCTCTAGAAGCTTCGTCTCAGAGGGGCACCTGGCCGTATGAGGTGTCAGTCAGCCCCTACTGGGAGGTGCCTCCCAGTTAGACTACTTGGAGGTCAGGGACCCACTTGAGGAGGCAGTCTGTCTATTCTCAGATCTCAAACTCCGTGCTGAGAGAACCACTGCTCTCTTCAAAGCCATCAGACAGGGACATTTAAGTCTGTTGAAGTTTCTGCTCCCTTTTGCTCAGCTATGCCCTGCCCCCAGAAGTGGGGTGTTCAGAGTCAGGCAGGCCTCCTTGACCTGCGGTGGGCTCCACCCAGTTCGAGCTTCCTGGACACTTTGTTTACCTACTCAAGCCTCAGCAATGGCAGGCACCCCTCCCCAAGCCTCACTGCCACCTTGCAGTTCAATCTTAGACTGCTGTGCTATCTGTGAGCATGGCTCCATGGGCATGGGACCCTCCAAGCCAGGCACGGGATATAATCTCCTGGTGTGCCATTTGCTAAGACCATTGGAAAAGCTCAGTATTAGGGTGGGAGTGACCCGATTTTCCAGGTGCCATCTGTCACAGCTTCCTTTGGCTAGGGAAGGGAATTCCCTGACCCCTTTGCTTCCTGGGTGAGGTGATGACTCACCCTGCTTTGGCTCATATTCCATGGGCAGCACCCACTGTCCTGTACCCACTTTCTGACAAGCCCCAGTGAGATGAACCCAACACCACAGTTGGAAATGCAGAAATCATCCGTCTTCTGCGTCTCTCATGCTGGGAGCTATAGACTGGAGCTGTTCCTATTCGGCCATCTTTCATTTCTCAAGAAGTATAGTGTTACTTGAAAGTGGACTTAGATTATGCAAATTCAAGAGGAATCATTGAAAAAGAGGGTGGGAAGAAAATATAATTGATGTGTGACGAGAGGTGATAGACTGAAACCACATAAAATGCTCAGTTAACACTGAGAGAAGGCAGAAGTGAGAGATAAAATGAAAATGAAAAAGGGCAACAAATATAAAACAATAATGAATATGATAAATGTTATTCCAATAACTACATAAGGAAAAGGAAGTGAGAATGTTTTGGCCTATACATCTTAATTTTTTAAGGGACATAATGTCTTAGGAAATACTAGAAAACAATGTAATGAAGTATGTTCTTTTTAATAGTACTTGTGGAAAAGTATGTATGTATTACAGGCTTATGTAACCCTGTCCTAACATTGTGATTAATAGCTTAGTCTCGACACAGAGAGAGGCTTCAGGAAACAACTACAATTCTGTGTTTCCACTCTCTTATTCAATATTCTTATCAAGGAATCAAATTAAAACCTTGAAGGAATACACATAGAGCTAAATATTTAAAAAATAGATTGAGAGATTTTGAAATGACTGTATCAGGATTACACTCAACAGGAACAAATGTAAAGTCCCCGTGTTGAGCCTTTCCAAGACTACCTCCAGCTTCAGTGATTTCCTAGGAAGACGCAGAGGCCTCTGCATGTAGTCATATTCATGGCTACAATTTATTACAGCAAAAGGGTACGAAGTAAAATCAGTAAAGAGAAAAGGCATATGGGGTGAAATCTGGAGGAAACCAGGCACATGCTTTCAGGAGTGTTATCCCAGAGGAATCACACAGGATGTGCTTAATTCCTCGAGCCCTGAGATATGACAACACATGTTCAACATCTACCAGACATCTACCAAAGAAGCTCATTAGAGGCTCATTGCCTGGGGTTTTGATTGTGGGCTTGACATATAGGTACCCCTCTGTCTAATACATACCAAAATTCCACACACCAGGAAGGAAAGCACATATTCAGCATTAGCCATATTGTTTGAACAAACAGTTTAAGCACAGTAAGCCATTCTAATCAGGGAATAATGGAAATTCTCCTGAAATCCAAGACCCCAGGAGCCTGTCAAGGCAAGCCTTGCAAAAAAGGCTTCCTAAGGAATGCAGTCTCAGGCCTACTCTGTTAACCCTTTTCTGCACAGCCCATATTATGGTGAACACCAGCTTCATTACACAAGCAAAGGATATGAACGAAGTAATTGGCAGCACTTCACAGGAAACAGATCTCATGGTCTCCATTGACATCAACCATGGAGCAGGGAGTATGATGGAAATAACTTAGTTTTGCAGTCATAGATATTTGAGCTCAAATGTCAATTTGACCACTGACTTAATTTGACTTTGTAAGTTACTTAAA
Source organism: Piliocolobus tephrosceles (assembly GCF_002776525.5). Taxonomy (NCBI): domain Eukaryota; kingdom Metazoa; phylum Chordata; class Mammalia; order Primates; family Cercopithecidae; genus Piliocolobus; species Piliocolobus tephrosceles. The sequence continues at coordinate 88,511,477 of NC_045442.1, read as the reverse complement.
CTGAGTTTCAGCTTCCTTGTCTGTAAAATGGGATAGCAATAATCATAAAAATGACAATAATAATAATAAATGTTGGAATTATTGTGGGGATTATAGATACATTTTATAAAGAATCTGACAATCAGTAAATGGTAGCTACTACTGTTTTAAGCTTAATATTAACCAAAATTGTAATGTGACTGGTAAAAACAACCCTCCTTTTGGGGTTACTATGGGAGTGAGAAGCAGATTGTCATCAGTACCTTAAAACTATTTCCAACATTTGAGCCATGAAATAATTTAATGTTATAATAAATACAGGGAGGAAGCCTTGGTGGCAGGTGAAATGCAAAAGACCATTAGAGTCCATTGGAGGCGAAAAGAATATCCTTGGTGGGGATGGAGATTTTATCAGGAATCTTCAGAAGGCACTGGGAAAGTAGAACATGAAATATAAAAGACATGTTGAAATTGAACTCAAATGTTTGATTACCCTTTTGGGAAGATGAGGTTATAATTTTATTTTATAAGGCTCTGATGGGCTGAGTTAGGACAATTCCTTAGAAATTACAGGAAAACTCAGATTTGTTGAGATAAGGAATATTTTTCTGACAAGCAGCTCTGTCTAATATTGGAATAGAAGACAACTGGAGGTGCTGAGATCTCCATTCTGGAATGTGTTCAAAGGGAAACTGGATAAAACCTCTGGTAAGAACACTGTAGAAGAGTTCCTTGTATTAAGGGAAACGAGAGTGCTCTTCTGGGGGAATCTTTTTAGGTGTATTGTAGAGAAAATCAGTAATTAATTTTTTCCAGCTCAGCATCCCTTTCTACACTTTTTGTCAATAGCATCCCAATTTCGCAACCCTCATGTCCAACCTATGAAGTTTAGTGTCATGACCCTGCCCCTACCTGTGGGAGCCTTTGTGACTCAGACTCGGCTACCCAGAACACTGCCTCCTCTTGCTACATGACTGGCCCGGGGTGGACACATGGACCCAGATAGGTCAGGAAGAGCCCTCACTAGGGCTTAGGCTGGAGCCACAGGGGAGGAAACATTGCAAACTTACTGGGATTGCTAAGAAGGTGGCCTACAAATTCATCCTTCTGGGTCCAATTTGCCACCTGATGGAAAAGCCTACTGAGAATTCAGCCAGCACAGAGGAAACAAAAGCTAGAGTCAGAGACAGGAAATGAGAGAGACAGCCCTGATAACATCTTTTGAGGCCCTGCATCCATCCATTTTTCCCAGTTTTATGAGCCAATAAAACCCCATTTCTTACTTAAAGTGGTTTGAATCAGGTTTTGTTAAATGCAACCAAATGACCCTTAATAATACATTTTTTTCTCTTGTCAAATAAGCTATTTTAAGAAATGAAGTATATATGTAAGCCTCTTGTCACTCTAAAGAGTATGGATGTCACTTATAATAGGGCTAACTAAAGTTGGCATTCAAAGAGATAAGCCAGAAAACCCCGCACATTTGCTAAAGCTGGATTGCACATTTACCTAGAAGCCTTTCAAGAGCTGATCAAAACAGATAAAGAGCATTTGTTACAAGACCAGCAAAAGAGGATCAGTTGTAGTGTTCATGAATACAAACAGTGCTTAGGGATGGTATTTGTTCCAGGGCACTAATGTCAGAGAGAAGTTTCTCTTTGGGTCGTGGTGAGGAGACCACCTCCTTGCCAACCTCCTACAACAAGAATAATTAACAAATGCTGCCAGTTGCCCTCTACAGCCCACCTCTACATAAACTACAGGAGCCACAGAAAAGCAAGAGAAATTAAAACCCATCTATACAAAATCAAAGCAACTCTGTACTTTTCAATATCTAATCAGAACGGTAAAAGCTCTGATAATCTGGCATCAGTAAAGGGAAGAGTTATCCAGATTTAGAAGAATGAATGAGTTCTTCATCCTGATGCAGCATTTGCTGAGTGGCAGGGCCTCCAAATCTGGAAGTGCAGGTGGACCTCTTCCCCAATTTCTCAGGTGAGGGGCCAGCTATGCTCAGTGTCTTGGATGCTCTAGTGCAAGGCTGCATCCCAGAGTGAAGGCCTGCCTTTTTCTCGCTTGCTAGAAATGCAGTCTGCCCCTTCCAGCCAAAACAATCTTGAAAATCAACAAAGTTGGAGGTCTCATACTTCCTGATTTCAAAACTTATCACAAAACTATAGTAATCAAAGTGGTGTGGTACGTTAAACTAGTGTAGACCAATGGACTAGAATAGAAAGCCCAGAAATAAACCCTCACGTATGTGGTTAAATAATTTTTGAAAAGGGAGCCAAGATTATTCAATGAAAGAAAGGACAGTTTTCCCAACAAATGATGTTTGTTGGAAAAATGCATACTCATATGCAAAAGAATGAAGTTGAACTCTTACCTCATGCCATATACAAAACTTAAATCAAAAGGGATAAAAGACCTAAACATAATGCTAAAACTACAAAACTCTTAGAAGAGATAGCAAATGCATCATGGAGTTGAATTTGGCAATGATTTCCTGGATATGACACCAAAAACACAGGCAAATAGAAAGTAAAAATAGATAAATTGAACTACATCAAAATTAAAAACTTCTGTTCACCAAAGGACTTAATCAACAGAGTAAAAAAGTAATCTAAAGAATAAGAGAAAATGTTTGTAAATCATACATCTCATAAGAAGTTAATATCCAGAACATATAAGGAATTCCTACAACTCAATGATGAAGGAGACAACCAATCTGATTAAGAAATGTTCAAAGAACTTGAATAGACATTATTGAAAGAAGATACAAAATGGCCAACAAGCCTATGAAAAGATGCTCAACGTCACTGATCATTATGAAAATGCAAAACAAAACTACAATGAGATGTCACCTCACACCCTGGCTGCTATAAAACAACAAGCAACAACAACAAATACAGAAAATAAGAAGTGTTGGTGAGGATGCAGAGAAATTGGAACCTTTGTGTACTCTTGGTGGGAATGCAAAATGGTGCCACTGCTGTGGAAACAGTATGGTGTTTTATCAAATAATTAAAAACAGAAATACCATAGGATCCAGCAATACAACATCTGAATATACAGCCAAAAGATTTCAAAGCAGGATCTCAAAAGATTCGAAAGCATGGTCTTAAAGAGACATTTGTACATTTATGTCCATAAAGCATTATCCACAATGACAAAAGGGTGGAAGCAATTGTCAGATGAACAGAAAAACAAAATGTGGTATATACACAGAATAGAATATTATTTATTCTTAAAAAAGGAAGGGTATTCTGACATATGCTATGATGTGGATGAACCTTGAGGACATTATGCTAAGTTAAATAAGACAATCACAAAAAGACAAATACTGTAAGAGTCCACTTATAATAAGATACCTAGAGTGGTCACATTCATAAAAAGTAGAATGGTGGTTGCCAGGGACTGGGTAGAGGGAAAGTGGGGAGTTCTTTTATGGATACAGGGTTTTAGTTTTGCAAGATGAAAACGATTTGGAGATTCATTGCACAACAATGTGATTATACTTAACACTAAGAACTGTACACTTAAAAGTGGTTAAGATGATACATGTTACATTATGAGTATTTTACCACAATTTAAAAAAACATATAGTCTGCTCTCCAAGCCATGCTTTTGTGGAGACCATCCAGAGGGTCTCCTTTGTCTAATTTGCACAAAGGTATCTATCTCATCATAGCATTTGGGGCACATTTTGAGAAACACAGTTTAAAGCAATAATATGGAAAAACTTGGAGCAAAATTGGTGTGTGTCCCAAAGGATATTAGATCCAAATGTTCAAAAACACAAACGGTGGATTGGGTTGTCTTGAAGAAAATTACAGTGCCTGAAAAGATTTGTTCCTGAAAAAAAGACCATTCAGTCCTTACTCAGCAGTGGAACAAAGAATCACATTTGAGCAGGATTAAGAAAACAGCTTGGATATGCTTGAAACACAGGACAAATAGGGGCTGGGGCTTCAGAGTTCTGAACCATGAAGTGTGGCTGCAGTGATGTTGGAAACATTCTGAGTAAGTATTTACAGTCACTCACCGTGGCCATAAAACCTTCTGATAACTCATCCAGAAAATGATTAATTTTAAGCAATACCATTTCCTAATGAAACTTCCAAGATAAATTAGTTGCAAAAATGTACATTCTGGTAACTAAATGAGTTGACCCGCAGAACACAAGTGTTAGATCTAAGTCAATTAAATGTTGGCAGGTGGCTAATTTGGAGTTTAGAGAAGTCGATCTTAATTCCTTCTTTTGGGTTGAAACTGGATACAAGGTCCACGGGTCTTTTGGGCTCACTTCAAATTTATGACTATTAATGAGAAAATAGTTCCAGTTTATCTAAAATGGGTTTAGGTGAAATGTTAAAGTGAAAGCAGTATGTAGAGGACATATTTCTCTTTTATCACTATCTAAAATTAATATTTCTATAGAACACATTTTTTTCAGAGACACTGGAGAACAGTGTTATGTATAAGCATCAGTGATTAGGGACTTGCAATTAAATGTATCAAAGGAAAGACATTATTGAGGGTGTTGACTCTCCTTATTTTTCCATATATTTAAAACAATTCCAACCAAACATGTCTCATGACTACTTCTTAAAAACCTAACAAAAAATAAAAACACAAATGCTACCAGCTACGAAATTGTTATATAAGAGTAATAAAGAAGAATTTTATTAATAGATGTAAAATACATTGTATTGATCAGAAATAGACACACGTGTATTGACAGAATTTATTCTAGTAAGAAATTGAGTGAAAGGTGAAGATGGCTTGATCACTTAGAAGCCACAATTGACTGGATAACCATTTGGGAAAATAAAATGAATGCAGACCCCTGTCTCATGCCAGATTTAATTCAGAGTTAATTAAAATTCTAATACAAAGCCTGAAAACATTATGTGCTAAAACAACATAAATGAATCTTTATCTAATCATGAGGGAGTGGCATTTCCAAACATGGCCCCAGAAGCAGAACCCTTGAAGGGTGGATTTTGAAAGCTTTTCACAGTAAAATATACAGATCAGTACACATTCTTCTCAGATACCCCAGGAATAGTCATAAAACAGACTATGATTAGGACACAAAGGACATCTCCACAAATCCCCAAGGCAGAGAACTTTGATCCATATCCCTTGATTGCAACACAATTACATATATTAAGAAGAGCATTTAAAAAAAATCTACTCCCTTCTCTCATTCTCTTCCAAGGCAAACAAAAAACTCCACCTAGAAATTTAAAATTAAAACAACTTTATATCATATTTGTGGTTTAAATCAAAAGTAAAAATTGAAATTGAGGATCAGCAATTACAGCCCTAAACAGCTAAACCTGAGGGCTGGAGCCAGAGCATCTGCGGGGATATTTTACAACTTTCAAAATTTTTAGTAAGACATGATAAAAACTGAAAGCCAGAATACATTTTTTTTTTTTTTTTTTTTTTACCCTGCATTTCATCAATGAAATCCCAAAGAGAAGAAATCTGCCAGAGAAGAGGATAGAATGGACTTGGGTAGGGCAGGCCGTAAGCTGATGGGGTTTCAGCAAATTTCCCAGTAATGGAAAGGAGCAAGGAACATCCAAGGATATGAGAAAGAGGGGAGCCACAAACTGCAATCTGAACACAAGAGCAGCTGCAGCACAGAAGGGCATCCCTCGACCTAACATCTCACTGGGAGCCCCAGGCTCTCAGCACCCTGACCATTTACAGAGACCAAATCAGTAACCTGCCCCCTACTCCACCCAGCAAACACAATTTTAATTTGTCCTTCTGTGCCAGTCACAGAGTGAACAGCTCTCTAGCATTTTTCCACTAGTTGACAAAACCAAAAGCCAAATCATAAGGATTTTCTTGAAGAAAATGTTAACAAGAAGCCTGATCCATTAGCATATGGGTGTTGGGATAGCAAATCAAAGCCATCTTCACTTACGGGCCTCTCTGTACACACCTCACCGCCTATCCTTAGGAGTCATCTCAGGGAATGAAGGAGGGGGAAGCTATCTAAAAGGTTTGACCCCACCTTTCCCCATAAGGACAAGAATAGAATAAACTTTCAATTAATTTGAATGCTTGAAGACATAGATTATCATTTTCCCCACTGGTCAGCAGTTGAGGGTCATGGAGTCCAGTTCAGCTAACAACAAAATCAGGCATCAGGCACTTACAGTGTGAGTTTGAATGTGGCAGCCTGCTACAACTCAACCCATGCAAATGTTTTCCTTTCCCTCCATTGCCCACAGGCTCCTAAGCACCCATCTACCCAGGCTGGTGACCCTACAAATTTATCGTTTCCAATCTCTAGAGAAGACTCAAAATCTGTCTGGCTTATCTTCTTTTTCTTCTCTTCAGCTATATTAGAAGGTGTTCCTCTTCTTCCAGTGAACCCATGATCACTTTCCTTGAATCCATGGTCACCATTCCTGAACCTATGGTCACTACCCTTGAACCCATGGTCATTGCCATGGACCTATGTTCACTATCTTTGAACCCATGGTCACTGCCCTTGAACTCATCATGGTCACTACTCTTGAATCTATGGTCACTGCCTTTGAAGCCATGATCACCATACTTGAACTCATGGTTACCAACCCTGAACTCATAATTATTATTCTTGAGCCCACAGTCATCAGTCTAGAACCATGGTCACTGCCCTTGAACTCATGACCTCTGCTCTTTAACCCATGATCATCACCCTCCCTGTCCTACAATAACATCCCTCTAGTATTCTCATCCTTCAAAATCATGACTCATATGGGGATAACAGTTTCTGCCCAGTCTCCTTTTAAAGAGTCTTTTTCCACATTCAGACCTGTGCAATGTTTACAGGGGTCAGGAGCTGCTCTGAGACTCTGCTGCCTCCCATATGTCTAAGCACTAGACTAGGAAAGACAGGCAGGGACAGCAAGAAGGGAAGGGCCAACAGCCAGCATTGTCTCCTGCAAGTGGAAACAGTTCACCTGCTATGTAAGTGGAGCTCTGAGACTGTCCCCAAGCCTGCTTCCTTTTAAACAGATTGCTTTTGAATAACACTAGGGAACAGGAAAATTGGAAGATATGTTTCCCATTTGGCCTGAAAATCCAAGTATAGACCAGAGCCCCAGAAATCTGTCATCAGAGATACATGCAAGCTGCAACCTGCATGGCACCTCTGCCCTCTTGTATTTCCTTCATAGGTCAGAAGATTGGCCAGGATGCTGCTTGATTCTCTCTCTGGTGCAATATATGATCAGGGTTTGGGAGGAGCCCAATGTGTGGTCACCCTGTATACGAGGACAGACTGACTGCTGATGAAATACCTGCCAGGGAATGGAATCTGGAGATTCATTCATTTCATTTGTTCCTTCATCTGTCAATTTCTTTATTCTACAGCAGTTATCCCTTAATAAGCACATAGAATAAATAGCTTTTAATTTTCTTTGTTAGAAAGACAGAATTTGATTTATGGCAAGAGAGTGTGATTGAGAGCAGAAGAGTGGAGGAAAAGTCTTTCGAGGAAGCACTTTCCAGGAGGAAAGCTCTGTCTGCTGTGCAAGTGAGGGGCATCAAGTGGAGGTAGCATATGAAGCCACAGCAGGAAATTGTTAAAGAGCCACCCTTGTGAGGATTCATTTCTCTCATGCTTTGAATTTGAAAGAGTAAATCCATTAGAAGCAAGAGCTTGGGCTGCCTGATGGAAATTATCCCTGAGAAAACTGAAGAGATCACCAAAAACCAGTATTCAGGGCTATCTGTAGGGCAATGAATGAACACATCAGACCTACACTAGTGTGGAAGCAGTTCTGGGAGCACATGAGATGTGTCTAGTGAGCCTGAGAAAGTTGGATTTTTAATTTACTTTCATTTAAATTACTTTGCATTTAAGTTCAGACGGCTGCAGGTAGCTCATAGCCACCAAATTGACCAGGGCAGATCTAAAGGACTTCATGAATATTAAAATGATTTGAAGCTTATTATAATAGAAGAGAGGAATTTTTTTTAAAGTGTGTATTTGTTGATATGCAAACCTATAATCTCATTCAGAGGCCAAAACAAACAAACAAACAAACAAACAACATAAAAGCACAACAAACAAATCAGACTTACTGACAAGTCAAGTGCTGTTGGTGTTATCTCATTACCACTAGAAGCTGTTTCACCACAGGGTCACAGGCTCCAGCGGAAGTTTTAAAATGCTACGGGAGAGCCAAAGTGTGCCCAGGGGTTGGAAGAGAAAGGGCAGAGTACAGATATCAGGAGAAAAGTTCAGGAGACAAAAGAAACTTGGTGGCACTAACAGAGAAAAGAACAGTCAGGGATTTTGAAGTGAGATGTGTTCCCTTTTCTTCATATCCAATGTCCTCTACTAATCATTAAGGAGGTTGGGGAGCAGGGACACAGCAAAACTAGGAGTGACAACCCTCTGAGTATTGAACATCTGCTGGGAAAGGCGCGGCTCCAGGCTATTCTCCAGTGCCATAGGACAAAAAGAGAAGAGACGAGGTCATCGGTGCCCTGGGCTGCAGACACGGGAGACTCACGATGGTGATGGAAGGCAGGGGAGTAGGCCGAGGGGCCTTTGGAGTGGCCTGCCTGCAACACCAGAGGCTTCCATTTGTTTCATTCCATTGTTGCTTAGTGAGGACATTGGCCTTTATATAGTTCTTGGTGCTAGGGTGGCAGCAACAACAAAAGACACCTGATATTTGCCCTCAAGGAACTAAAAGTCTACCAGGAAAGCCAGGAGTTAAATACGTCATCATGTAAGATTAATTAAGCATACTTAATTAATCTCAGAGGCTGTGAAACTATATGGTTGGCAAAGCTGACCCAATCATAATGGGCAGAGCCCAGCGCAAGCCTCCCGTAAGAAAGCATTTCAGTGAATACCCAAAATGTCAGTACGTGTTCCCCAGAAGAAAGAAGAGCAGACTCGGAAGGGAAATCCTGTATAGGAAGCCTTGGAGATCTGAGAGACCCATGTGGAGAGAGGCAGGGGCTAACACAGAACCTGCAGGCAGAGGGGTCACACAGGGCTGGAGCAGCCCGAAGGCCTGTGGAGCTACCTGGGTGGAGAACACCCATTTCTTCAGCTATCACCTCACACAAAAAAAGGGACAATGGAAAGGTCAGCAAGGATGTGGGCAAAGCACATTGTAGGATAGTGGTGGTGCTCTGTCCTGGCCAACTTTGTTTGACACCAAAAGCAAATGAATGCCACAGGGCCCGCTTTTTCTGGGGTTTCATGGAAGAGCCCACTTTCTCTGGGGGTCGTATGGAAGAGCTCACTTTATCTGGGGTCCTATGGGAGAGCCTGCTTTTGTGGAAGTCCTATGGGAGAGCCAGCTTTATCTGGGGTCCTATGGCAGAGTCTGATTTATCAGGAGTCCTAAGGGGTTGCCCACCTCATGGTTTCCACCCAAGGTCATTGCACACCCGATGGCAGTGGGGTTCTTTAAGGCCACGTGGGTAACAAAGGAACGTGAGTTTGGGGCAAAGACTTTGCTACAAGTAATCAACACAGACCCTGGTTTCCACATCCAAAACACCTGCAAATGAACAGGGGAAGCATTCGACTCTTGCCCTTACCCGAGGTGGGGAAGCCAAGGACATTTCTCTCAGCATTACCAAAAGCTCCAGCTTCCTGCACATTCAACTGAGTTCTTCACAGTTGAAGCATAATACGGGAGGCTTCCATACTCTGGGCTGCACATCCACTCTGCGATTTTGTGAATAAATCAGAAACATTACAGTCTGCTCGGATCTGCAGAGCTGGTGAGGAGAAAGAGCCTCGTATGCATCTCAGCCTGGGTTAAGCCTGGGTTTGTTGCTGGGTGCTCAGTTCAATCTGCATTTCAGATAAACAAGAAAATACTTTGTAGCTTAAGTCTGTCCCAGGATATGGAAATAATTCCCTAGACAGTTATACTAGCAAAATGATTTGTTGTTTTCATAATATGCAAATTTAACTGGACATTTTTATTTTATCTGGCAACTCTGTATTTGGGTGATGGGTGACATCTTACTGTAGTGCACGGGGGTGTAACAGGTTTCTGGGAAAGATTTGGAAAAGGAACTGGTACAGCTGGGGGTAATCCCTACAGGAAGACCGTGGGGTTCCGTAGTTCTGTGGCTCTGAAATAAAGCTCCAAAAAATGGCAGCTTCGTATAAGCGTGGGATAGGGAGCCAGCCAGCCTAACCGTGAACCTTAGTTCTGTCGCTGTGTGACCTTATGCAAGTACTTTGATTTCTCTGAGACTCAGTCTTCTCCTTTCCAATGAGAGCTCGTAACATTCGTTTATGAGATTTAAATAAAGATTAAAGTATGCAAAGGATATGAAACCTTGTAAATACGTAAATGGAAAAAATTATAATAAAGAATGGTCAGAATTCTCCTGCGCAAAATGATGAACACGATTGAAGAAGTAGGTTTATGACGAAATGGAAGGCCAGATGAAGTCAGTCATGCAGCTGTGGGGAGAGCTGGAGAAGGTGTTCTAGGTGCTTCCTGACCTGGCCCAGTGGACTTGGAAGTTGTCTCTAGCCTGTTGCTGTGGATTCTCACTGTCAGGCTGACCTGTGTCTCTCAGGAAATTGTACAATTTAACCTTGCATGACACAGGTTTGAACTGTGCAGGTCCATTTACATGAGGACTTTTTTTTTCAATAAATATATTGGAAAACTTTTGGAGAATTGCCACGATTTTTAAAAAATGCAGCTGAATTGCGTAGCTTAAAAATATTGAAGAAAACAAGAAAAAGGTAAGTATGTCACGGATGTACAAAATATATGTAGATACCGTCAATTTTATCATTTACTACCATTAATTATGGAAATCTTATAAAAAGTTAAAATTTGTCAAAACTCATGCACACAAATGCTTACAGATCATACATGGTGCCATTTTTAGTCCAGAGAAATGTAAACAAATGTAAAGATGCAATACTAAATCATAACTGCATAAAAGTAACTGTGGGACACACTGTACTACCATGATAACTTCATAGCCATCTTCTGTTGCTATTGCAGTGAGTTCAAGGATTGTCAGTGTCTGCTTATAATGCCCTGTGACACTAATCATCTCAGCAAGGGCAGGACATCTCTCCAGTAAACTGCATATTGCAGAAAAAAAGTGATTTCTAGATGTTCTCATGTATTTTTCATCATGTTTAGTGCAATATTGGAAACCAATAACACCACAGGACCCATGCGAAGTGTCACTAGTGATGCTGGAAGTGCTCCCAAGAAGCAGAGAAAAATCATGACAGTACAAGAAAAAGGCCAATATATATACCATAGAGTGAGCTCTGAAGCCGTGATTGCTCATCGTCTCAGGCAGATAATTCCTCTTGTAAACAGATGACATAAACTTAAGGTATTGATAAATATGGTACACTACTGGAAATGTATTTTTTCTTCCTTGTGATTTTCTTAATAAACTTTTCTTTTCTCTAGGTTATGTATTAAAGAATATAGTCTATAATACATATAAAATATGTGTTAATTGACTGCACTATCAGCAAGGCTTCAAGTCAATGTAGATTTTTAGTAGTTAAGTTTTGGGGGAGTCAAAAGTTATAACATGGATTTTCAACCACTTGATGAGTTGGTGCCCCTCAGTTCCATGTTGTTCTAGGTTCAAATGTAAACACTTCTTGAGTAAAATAAAGAAATTTGAGTGAGACGTACTAAAAGGAATTCAACTGGCTTGGGTTTAAAAGTGTTTTAAAGAGTTAAAGCCATCAATCTATTATTTGCTTTGATTTAACACACAACTGGAACCAAAATTACTATGTGCATCTGGTGATGCTACACACAGATGATCTGAATTGGCAGAACTAGCATGAGATTTACCAAGGATATCGTAGCAAATTAATTTTCTGCAGTGCCTTCTTGGTGTGCACCATTGTACCAGGAGGGGCACAAAGAAGTAGAGAGGGGAAACACGTTCTCACAGTCAGGCACTGTGAGTGGTCCTTCTGCATCTTTGGGTGTTTTACAAACACAAATGTCCACAAACTCTTTGACAGTCTTCAAAAAGTACACCCTAATTATCTTCTTGTTAAATGAAAGCAGGATTCAGTGACTCATTTTTAACAAATATATGTGGGCAGAGGTGATAGTGTGTGACTTTTAAAACTAGGTCATACAAGCCATTGCATCTTCTTTTCTCTCTTACTCTCTCATCACTGATCCAGGGGGAGTCGATGCCATGTTGTGAGGACACTCAAGCAGCTCTACAGAGACACCCCCAGGATAAGAAACCGAGGCCTCCTGCCAACAGCCATAAAGTGCACCATCCAGTCCCAGTCAAGCCTTCAGATGACTGCAGCCCAGGCCAGCACCTTGATTGCAGCTTCATAAGAGACTCTGATAGTGGCACCACCCAGGTAAGCTGTTTCTGGATTCCTTACTCTCAGATCTATGGAATATAGCAAATGCTTATTGTTTTAAGACATTTTGTGATAATTTGTTGTGCAGCAATGAAAGATTAATACAAACAATAATAGCTAACCTACATTGAGTGCTAATATGTGCCAAGAACTCTTCTAAACATTTCATACATATTAACCATTATTATTTTTTATTTACAGATGAGGAGACTGAAGTATAGGAGAGGTTACATAACTTATCCAAGGTGAGTACATACTAAGTGATCCATACATAGCTAGACTCTCTTTCTATATGCACTCTCTCTCACACACATGTATTTTACTGCAGTACTATCTGTTCCCCTAACTAGATTAGAAGTTCCATAATGTAGGGGAAGATATTCTGCTCCTATCATTGGAACCCAGCAGAATGCTTAAAAGACAGTATGCCTAAAATAAATATTTAGATAAATGGAATAGATGGATGATAAAGAAGTAAACTAAAAATTATTACATACCAACTCATTGTCCATGAAGTTTGAGCTTTTGGGTCTAACACAGACCCATATATGGGAACCTCAAGACTGGATGATAATAGTGGCCTTTCTTTCAGAATCTGAAAAATTGGACTTCATATTGTTGCCAATTTTAGATGCTCAAATCTAGCCCAGAAAGCCAATGTTTTACTAATTTGTGTCTAAATCCAACGAAAATTGGAAATAACCTAAATACCCAACAAAGAAGTTTAATGAATTATGATACTTCAGTGCAATGTAATTTTATGCAACTACTAAATTATAAAACTATGTTGAATCAAGAAAATGTTTCAAACAATGTTTAACTAAAAGTAGCAGAAACAAAGTAAGATTTTGGCAAATTAATATTATATGTATTATTTAGTTACTAAAACTAATAAAGCATATTATTTGTACTTCATGGAGCAATTCCAAAGAGATATTTCTAAGTTCTAATGTTAGTAGCATAAGGACAATTTTGTGCAAAATAACATTCTTTTTAATTTTTGAGACAAAGTTTCTCTCTTTTTTCCCAGGCTGGAGTGCAATGGCACATTTTCTGCTCATTGCAACCTCTGTCTCCTGGGTTCAGGTGATTCTCCTGCCTCAGCCTCCTGAGTAGCTGGGATTATAGGCGCCTGCCACCACGCCCATCTAATTTTGTATTTTTAGTAGAGATGGAGTTGTAGATGGAGTAGTAGAGCCTCACCATGTTGGCGAGGCTGATCTCGAACTCCTGACCTCAAGTGATCTGCCCACCTCAGACGCCCAAAGTGCTGAGATTAAAGGTGTGAGCCACTGCGCCCAGCCCAAAATAACATTTTTTATTAAAAAACAGAAAAATATATTTCCAAGAATGACTCCTATCTTAAATGATAATAAACACTGAAGAGTCATTTTACGAGAAGCTTTGGTCTCATGTATAAAACTTGAAGCAAGCCTGGCATGTCAGTGAACATTGTATGTCATGTAAATAGCATGACATGTCAGTGAGCATATGACCCAGTACAAAGCAAACAACTTAATATTAGCATGTCCAAACCAGAGGACCCAGCATGAAGAAGCCTGGGACACAGCAGAGAGGAACTTTGAATATAGTCTGATCAAACTCATCACTTTATGGATGTGGAAGCCCACGCACAGAGAGGCAAAGGGTTGTATTTTCTACCAAACTGCTTTGAGGTGCAAGAGCTGAGACAGATGCTCAGGTGTCCAGAGTCTTAATTGAATGACAGAGAATGCAGCACATTCTATCTCATCTATGTTGCATCCCATGATGGTCATATACTATTATTATACTTGTTTTCCAGAGGGTGAAATTGAGGTGGAGAGAGTGACTTAATGTGCTTGTACAGAGTGTGGCATCTCATGTGTGACTACCTAGGCTCAAACCTTTCTCATACATTAAACAAGTGTGTGACTTGGAAAAACTAGCTTAGTCTAAGACTCAGAGTCATCCATAAAGTGGGGACAAAATTAACCCTAACTCATAGAATCTGTTTTGAGGATCAAATGAGATAGCTCACCTAGAGCTCCTGGCAGAGCACCTGCACCTGATGATAATTTAATCAACATCAACTGTTATTTATTGTTTATGTATCAATCACAGAGACTCATAGTTTGGGATTCCAAACTGATTCTACAACTTCAAGCATGACATTCTTTTGGAAATAACTCAGCTGTCATCTAGTGCTAACACTGCTATAAATAAGGGATGTGACCTTGAGCGGCTCATTTCCTTTCTCTGAGAGTCTCCCTAACCCTTGGGATGGAATGTGGGTTCTTGGTGCTGAGCTTGATGACCTCTGAGATTGCTTCTAGCTCTAGGATGTAACTGATTCATTTGTTCATTCATTCACCTGTGCATTCCTTCCTGAGTGTCACCATGTAAAATGAGCGGCCTTGGGAACATCTGAGTGCAGAGATGAACCTGCCCTAAAGGCAGATTAGATAAGATGTGTGCACAATACAATGCATACTCTGGTAGAAATTGAAATGTGCTGTTAGAGGAGAGAGAGAGAGAGATGCAGATCTTCAGGGCTTCAGAAGGGAGTCATCTACTTTGAGTGTGTGGAGGTGGGGGAGATTAAGTGGAAAAGGGAGCTTTCAGTGAAGAGTCAGTGGATGTGGTCATGTGGCATTTCAGACAGAAGAATGTGTGCATTCAAAGAAATGGAAACAGCCCCATGGGCCATGCAGCAGAGGAGCCAGAGGTCCAGATGAGCAGGAGGAACACTGGAAAACAAGCCTGGAGAAAGAGGCAGGCCCACACCAGGAGGACTTCAAATGCAGGGGCGGTAGAATGATGTAAACTAGCACAGAGAAGGGATGGGCAGTCTGGAACAGAGAGGCCTGGGCTAGGGTAGATCTGTGAGAACAAGGATGAAGAGGATAAGGAAAGAAGGAGCTAGGAAGACTCTTCCCTTCTAACTGTGGGACCTGGGAACTGCGGATGTGGCTAATGTTGTTCGGTAGCCCCAAGGAAGAGCAGGCTGGAGAGGAGAAACTGACAGAGCCCTGCTGGGAAACTGCTAAGTGTGGGTGTGCATGGGACATCAGGCCAGGCAGCAGCCAGGAGAAAAACAGACGCCAGGAGCCAGATCTCTGCATGGAGGCCAGGGCTAACTGCACATCTGCTCAGTAATTTCTTCCTCAAAGTTTAGATTTTAAATGAGCACAATTTTAGATTTACAAAAATATTATGATGATGGTACTGAGAGTTCCCATATACTTCCCACCCATTTTTCCTGTTAACATCTTATAGTAATATGATGTTTGCACAATTAATAAATTGTGAACAAAATTGATTCATTATTGTAAACTAAAGTCCATGCTTTGTTCGTATTTCCTTTGTTTTTATCTAATGTCCTTTATGTGTTCAGGATCCCATTGCGGATGAACACTGTGTTACATTTAGTCACAGGACCTCCCTAGGCTCTCCTTGACTGTGATGGCTTCTCAGGCTTTCCTTGTTTTTAATGATATTGACAATATTGAGGAGTGCTGGTCAGGTACATTGTGGGCTAATCCTCTATGGGAGTCTGTCTGAAGTTTCTCTCATGATTAGATTGATGAGGTGATGGGCTTTGGGGAGAAGCCCAACAGGGGTAAGGACTGTCTTAATGACATTGCGTCCAGGATCCATGATATCAACATGACTTGTCACTGTTGATGTTGACATTGACCACCTTGTTGAGGAGATACTTGGTGGGTTTCTGTGACATAAAGTTATTCATTTTTCTCTTTTGTACAGTAGTTTTTTGGAACAAAGTCATTGCCACACTTCCACACTACCACAGCCCACACTTAAGGAGTGGGATTTATGACCTACCTCCTTGAGAGCTATCTACATAAATTATTTGAAATTCTTCTCTACAGTAGATTTGCTTCCTTTCCTCCATTTATTTACTTATTTAGTCATGTATTTATATCAATGTGCACTCATGCATAATTATTGTGCACTTTGGGTTGTAATTCAACATGACCCTATTTCATTGCTCCAGCTGTGGCCATGCAGAGCTCTTTTGTTTGGCTCCTGTGCCCTTTGCTGCACTCCCTTGCAGTAGTTTTGTTTGAGCACCTTGCTTTCTGGCACTACGAGATACTCTAGGCTCCTCTTGGGTACTTGCTTTTCTGTCTTAGAATCAACCATTTTCCTATGAAATCATGAATCCTTTTACTGGAGAATGGTTTTAGAAACCAAGATGTGGGTATGAGTTGTGCTCGTTGAAATTAAGATGCCCTTTCTTCGAGTGCTCTTAGCTGACAGAACAATGAAACATACGTATGTATATAATAACATGTTTATACACACATGAATATTTATAAATATTCTCATGTCATGTTTTTGGCATGGGGTCTCACTCTGTTACTCAGGCTAAAGTGCAGTGGTGTGATCATACCTCACTGCAGCCTCAACCTTCTGGTATCAAGCAATCCACCCACCTCAGCCTCCTGAGTAGTTGAGACTACAAGTACTCCACTGAGCTTGGCTAATATTTTAATTTTAGTAGAGACAAGGTTGTGCTATGTTGTCCAGATTGGTCTTAAACTTCTAGCCTCAAGAGATCCTTCTGCCTTGGCCTCCCAAAGTGCTGCGATTATAGGTGTGAGCCACCATGCTTTTCTGTATTTTTGTATTTGCATCTTTATTAAGTTAAACATTAATTCATATTGATTTTTCCAATTATAATATACTACCATGCATGGGTCATTTGCACTCTTCCTTTGCTTATCTGCAAGGTCCACTCCAACAGTGAGAGGCACGGCTTGTCTCATCTGTATCCAGTAACATTATCCTTCAAAATTAAGGAGAAATAAAAACTTTCTCAAACAAAAAGTAAAGCAGCTCATTACTGGCAAACCTGTCCTCCAACAAGTTCCTCGGGTGGAAGGAAAATTATATAGGTGAGAAACTCAAATCTACATAAAGAAAGGAAGAGAGTTGGAAAAGAAATAAATGGAAGGTAAAAGAAAATCTTTTATTTGTCTTATTTTAATTGGCCTAAAAGATATCTGTTTAAAGTGAAAAAGTAACAATTATTGGATGACTGTGGCATACAAACAGTGAAATAAATGGATGACAGTTGTTGCCTCACATCAAGGCCTGGATCTCCTTGACTGTGCCTGGAACACCCTTGTTCTCCACAGAGAACTGCCTCTGCTTTCATCCTCACAGCCTCTGATATGCTCTGAGAGAACAAGGTGCAGGGCCTGTTCCCTGCTGGAGCTCTTCCCTGTATGCACATGTTTTTTTCTGGGGACCATTTGCCGAATTCACCTCAGAAATGAGCCCAGGTGCCCTCCACTGACTGCCACTGAGTGGCTTGGGGTACAGTCCTCCAAGCTCTCACGTATGGTAGTTGCTGAAGGTGTGTAGATTCCCCATTTAACTCATTAAAGGTGTGGGGATGACTGGCCCCAAGGACGTTCTCCTGGAGGAGATGGGGAAGGAGGACCTGGCCTGCCACCCTGCACCATCCACCAGCACAATGCATTCTTAGTAGATGGAGGAGGGAACTCCACAGGGAACTCCAAGGATCTATGAATGGTAACAATGTTTACCAAAAATTCCACACTCATGTGAATTTTGCCATCTGGGTCTGTTACCTCTTACACAACACTGAAGGCCAGAGTGAAATGTCCCTGGAACTTGAAAACACATGTCTCTTCTGAGACTCAAAAGAAATAAATGGAAGAAATGTTTTCTCATTTTTAGCAATTGTTACAAGAATTCTTTATTCAGAAAGGGACTTGACTTTTTTGGGGAAATAATTTAATAAGCTTATGAGGGGATAGAAAAGAGCTTCCAGCATCTGGGCTTTGGGCCCGTGCCTAGTTTTCATGAGGAAGAGAAAACCTTCTCTGCCTAGTAAATGGGAGAGGAGGAATGTGATGTTCCTGCAGAGACAAGTCGAGGAGGGAAGTGGAGAGAGCGAGAAGAATCAAACCGCATGGGAAGACATGATTAAGAACAATGGGGCTCTGGAGTGAGAGCAAATCTAAAAAGGCCAAAGAGCAATGTCTGATTGTTCCTTTTTTTTTTTTTTAATCACGATGGGGTTGAATGACGTAACACCTCTCTGTTATTGCCCTGATAAAATTGTTCCTGCTTTTGGACATGTGGAATGGGGCTGGGAAACTATGAAGCCAAGAGGGAACTCCAGGCATCAGGCTGTGCCTGTGTGGTTGATGAGATGAGCTCTCTGCAGGAGTCATTACGAACAGCAAGTTGGTTTTACTTTTGTTCCTCGCTCAAGGCAGGATGAGTGAAGCCTAGAAGTTCCCTAAGTCTTGACTGGAAAGGAGCTGTGACAATAATCAATGTATCTGAGTTAACGAAAGCGTGAAAACCTCACGGTACCAGCATGCCTCTGTGTTTAGAAAAGCTGGCTAAATTTTCTCTGACTTCAAGAAAAAGCACAATTGACTAATTTGTCCATTCTGGAAGTCTGTATTCATGGTCCTGTAAATAGAATAGACCCACCCAGAAAAGGCCTTCGAGAGAAGAGAGCCAGAGAAAGACAAGATTTCAGAATGAATGGTTCCCTTCGAAGAGCTTTGTATGGCAAATGAAGGTTAAATATTTTTCCTCAACTTTCCTTTAGAGCAGTGATTTTTGAAGTGTGGACTTTTAACAGCCGCAGCAGCAGCAGCATCACATGGATCCTGCTGGCAATGCAAATTATTGGGCTCCATTCCAGACCCACTGAATCAGAAAGTCTGGGTGTGGGGTCCAAAGATCTGTCATAGAACAAGTCCTTTCAGTGCAAGCTAAAGTTTGAGAACAACTGCTCAAAAGCAGTGGATCTTAAATTGAATTTGGGGGTTTGTGAAACCAATGGGGAAAAAAAATACATACCATTATTTTTACCAACATTTAACTGAAAGTTGGCTTTTCCTTCTGTTTTGAACATAGTCCAAAAAGCACAGTAGGATCAAGAGCACTGGGGCTTTTTCACCTACAGAAACCTTTTGATAGCAGCTTTATTCAAATATAATTTGTATATCATACAATTCATCCATTTAAAATGTAGAATTCAATAGTTTTTAATACAATTACAAAATTAAGCACTAAGCACCTGTAATAGTTAATTTTGTGTGTCAACTTGACTAGGTTAAGGAATGCCCAGATAGCTGGTAAAAACCTTACTTCTGGATGTGTGTAGGGGTGTTTCCAGAAGATATTAGCCTTTGAATTGGTGGACAAATTGGTGAATTGGTGGACATGATGTCAACATCATGGGTAGTCATCATTTGAATCTATTGGGGCTCAAATAGAACAAAAGCAGAGAGAAAGCGAAAGGTCAAATTTTCTTTGTGAGCTGAGACATACATCTTCTCCAGTCCTCAGATGTCTAAGCTCTGGTTCTGGGCCTTCAGACTCCTGGACTTACAACAGTGGCCTTCCATCCCCCTGCTCCCCACCCTGCTTCTCAGGCCTTCAAATTAGCATGGAATTAAACACCAGCTTTTCTGAGTCTCCAGGTTACACTGCAGGTTCTGGGATTTCTCAGCCTCCATAATGTTATGAGTCAATTCCCACAATAAATATCTCTATATCTCTGTCTCTCTTTATATATATGTATAAATATTTATTATATTCAGATATATGTGAGAAAAAACATATACCATTATTTTTACTAACATTTTACTGAAAGGTAGCATTTTCTTATGTTGTGACCATAGCTCAGAAAGCACAATAGGATTGACAACACTGGGGCATCAATCAATCAACCAATCAATCATCAATATATGAATCAATATCAATCATCTAGCTATCAATCAATAATCTCTATCTATCTATCAATCATCTATCCATCTATCTCCATCCATCTATCTCTATCATCTATCTCCCCTATTGGTTTTGTTTCTCTAGAGAATGCTAACACAGGACCACAATCAAACTTGAACATTGTCCTTGCCACAAAAGGAAACTTCATGTCCATTGCCATGTTCCATCTCCCCCTCCCCTACTTTAAGCAGCCACTTATCTACTTTCCATCTTTTTTGATTTGAAGATTCTGAACATGTCATATAAATAAATAGAATTATATAATACATATAATACGTAGTATTTTGTAATTGACTTTTCCACTTAGCATAATGTTTTAAACTTCATCCATGTTTTTGCATGTATCAGTATATCATTCCTTTTTGTTGTCAAGTAATATTTCACTGTATGGATATCTAACATTTTATGTGTCTATTCATGAATTGATAGACATTTGGATTGTTTCTACTTTTTGGCTATTATGAATAATGTTGCCATTAAAAATGTTTGTATAACACAAGTTTTTGTGTAATCATGTTTTTATTTCTCTTCATTAGACCCCTAGCAGTGAAATTGCTGGGTCCTCTGGTAACTCTGTGTTTAACGATTTGAGGAGTTGCCAGACTGTTTTGAAAAGTAGCTGCACTGTATTACATTTCCACCAGCAATGTATGAAGACTCAAAATTCTGCACATCTTCATCAACACATTGTTTTCAGACTTTCTAAAATTACAACCATCCTAATATGTGTAGTAGTATTTCATTGTGGTTTTGATTTGCATTTCCTTGATCACTAATGATGTTGAACAGCCTGTCATAAGCTTATTGGCTGTTTATATATCTTCTTTAAAGAAATTTGTATTAAGATTCTTTGACCATATTTAATTGGTTTTGTTTATTACTGAGTTGTAGGAGTTATTTGTTTATTCCAGATACAAGCAACCTATTATATACATAATTTGCACTTACTTTCTCTCATTCTGTGGGTCGCATTTTTACTTTTTAATATTACCCTTTGAAGTACAAAAGTTTCTAGGTTTTTTAGAGTTCAATTTACTTATTTTTATTTTGTTGCTTGTGCTTTGGTGTCTTACATAAGAAATCATTTCCCAATCCAAGGTCACAAAGATTTATGTCTATGTTTTCTTCTAACATTTTATAGAATTAAGCCTTACATTTAGGTCTTTCATCCATTTTGAGTTAATTTTTGAATATGTTGCGAGACAGGGATTCAAATTTATTCTTTTGTATGTGGATATCTAGTTGTCCCAGCACCATATGAAGAGACTTTTTTTTCCCCAATAAATTGTCTTAGCATGCTTGTTGAAAATCAGTTGTACATAAAGGTGAGAGTTTATTTCTGGTCTCTCAGTTCTGTTCTAGTGATCTTTATGTCTATCCATGTGTTAGTACCACATTGTCTTTATTATTATAGCTTAGTAATAAGTTTTGTAGTTGGGAAGTGCAAGTCCTCCAACCTTTTTCTTCTTTGTAAAAACTATTTTGGCTATCTGCATTCCAGGCATTTTGATATGGATTTTATTAGAAGCTTGTCAAGTTCTGCAAAATAGGCAACTGGAATTTAAATGGGGATTGCATTGAATCTGTATATTATTATTATTATTATTGCGTTTGGAAGATTTAATAGAGTGAAATAGAGTGGAAACAGAGCTTTCATACAAAGGGAGGGGACCCAAAGAGGGTGGCCGTTGTCGGCTTGAATGCCTGGGTTTATATCCTGATCATTGTCCCTCCTGCTGTGCTCTCAGGCAACAGATGATTGGCTATTTCTTTACCTCCTGTTTTTGCCTAATTAGCATTTTAGTGAGCTCTCTTTACTATCTGATTGATTGAGTGTAAGTTAAGTTGCAAGTCCCGTGTTTAAAGGTGGAAGCGGTCACCTTCTCAGCTAGGCTTAGGGATTCTTAATCGGCCTAGGAAATCCAGCTAGTCTTGTCTCTCAGTCCCTCCTCTCAACAGGAAAACCCAAGTACTATTGGGGAGGTTGGCCGATGACTGCTCTAACTGCTTCCTGCTGAACTGGGGCATAGTAGGGGTTATGCAGTTAAGATTTCCTCAGGAAGGGTGCCTTTGATGTCATTAACATGAGAGCTTGGGCTAGCAGACTGGTCCAGGGGTCCTTGGTAGATCTTAGTCATGGATTGCATCTGGGTCTCCATTTGAAGAACATTTGTAGTTTTACAGCTTCGATTCTGGAAGAGACAAACTTAACAAGGAGGTTAAAGATACAGGGTCCAAAGGGGAGTAGCGATTATAACTGCTAGAGGTCCTAAGAAGGGGAGAATCCAGGGCATCCATTGACTGAGGAGGCCCCAGGGTCCAGTGTTTTGAAGCTCCTCTGCTGAATCTGTAGATTATTTTTGGTAGTATAGTTATCTTAACAATATTAAATCTTGCAATCCATAAACACAGGATGTCTTCCCATTTATTTAGAGCTTTCAAAATTTATTTCAATAATGCTTGCTGTTTTCAGAGTATAAGTTTGCACTTCTTTTGTTTATTTGATTTCTGTATATTCCTGTAAGGCCTATACATCCCACTTGAAGTTGTAAAACAATGATTAAAAGTAGATTTTTTAAACATTAAATATGTTTACTGTAATCCTTAGAGCAACCACTAAAACAAACAGAGAAACAAAACTGAAACAAAGAGATATAGGCAAAATACAACAGATAAATAAAAATAGAATATTCAAAAAATGTTCAAATATCCCAAAAGAAAGCTGGAAAGAGAAACAAAGAAATGGAAGGCAGAGGTAATACATAGAAATCAAATATAAAATGGTAAACCTAAATCCATACATATCAATAATTACATTCAATGTAAAGTGTCTAAGCACCCAATTAAGACACAGAGATTTTCAGAATGAATAAACAAACACATGACCCAATTATACGCTGTCTACAATAGTAATGATGCAGGCAGATTAAAAGTAAAAGAGTGGAAAAATATAGACCATGCAAGCTTTAATCTAATGCTGGAATAACTATATTAATATCAAAATAGGCTTCAGAGCAAAGAAAATTACCGAGGACAAAGAGGGATATTCCATGACCAAAAGAGTCCATTTACCAAGAAGACATAACATTCAAAGTATATAAAAACTAAAAACAGATCTTAAATGAGGCAAAAACTGTCAGAAATAAAGTCTTAATAAACAAACTCGTAAGCATAGTTTGAGACTTCAATTCTCTTGGTAATTGGTAGAACTAATGGAAAGGGAATCGACAAGGATACAGAAGATCTGAACCGAACCTTTAACCAAATGAATTTAATGGACATTTATAAAATTCTCCACCCAAATAAAGCAGGATATACATTTCAGGGGAAGGTAGGAAATATTTTGAACTGAGGAAAAATGAAAATGCAACATATTATATCTACAAAGTGTGGGTAAGTGCTGAGAGGAAAATTTATAGAATTAAAGGCCAATGTTGGAAAAAAAGAAAAATTTCAAATAGATAACCTAAGATTCTATTTCCAGACTCTAGGAAAAGAAGTGTAAAATAATCCCAAAGCAAGCAGAAGCAAGAAAATAATAGAGATAAGACCAGAAATAAATAAAATTTAAAATAGAAAACTAATAGAGAAAAATTGATAAAACCAAAAGCTAGTTCTTTAAAAAGATAAACTTCTAAAAAGATTGATGAAGATGAAAGGAGAAGAGACACAACTTACTAGAATAAGAAGGAAAGAAGGCATATTGCTACAAACACTGCAGACATCCAAGAATAATGAGAGAATATTATGAACAACTTTATGTTCATAAATTTGACGACTTAAAAGAATTGGACCAATTCCAGCTGGGCATGGTGGCTCACGCCTGTAATTCCAGTGCTTTGGGAGGCCAAGGCTGAGGTGGGTGGATGGTTTGAGCTCAGAAGTTTAAGACCAGTCTGGGCAACATGGTAAAACCCCATCTCTACAAAAAAATACAAAAAATTTGCCCAGGGGGTGGTGGCGTGCAACTGTAGTCCAAGCTACACGAGGGCTGAGGTAGGAGGATTGCTTGAGAGTGGGAGGTAGAGGTTGCTGTGAGCCAAGGATCACACCATTGTACTTAAGGCTGGGCGACACAGCAAGACACCGTCTCAAAAAATAAATAAAAAAAAAGAAATGGACCAATTCCTTGAATACCAAAAATTATCAAAACTCACTCAAAATTAAATAGACCTGAATCAGTATAAAACAAGTTGACTTTGTAGTTGAACACATCCAAATTCATTTTATAAATGGTGGCAACCATCTCTAAAATGACCCAAAGGTTATTCCCTGGGGAACGAGACAAGGACAAGAAATACGTCTCTCTCTCTCTCTGTCTCTCTCTCTGTCTCTGTCTCTCTCTCTCTCTATATATATATATACTTCATCTTATATATATATAAAAATATAAATATATATATATATTTCATTTTAAGCCTTTTTTGGAGGGCAGAGTAATTTGATTTTTAATTATGTACATGCATTACTTTAATTATAATTTGATTAAATATAAGTATCCTGGTTGCAGGCTTAAGAAACATCCAGCATAGATATCAGCTGTCTTTCCCCATGAACTACCCCTGGGAGCCCGGTAACCTGGCTGATATTTTCTCTCTTCTCCCCTTAAAATCTCTTTATCTCCCAACAACTGCAGAGCGTTCTCGGAGTACTTTCCACTGCAGGTCATTTGACTTGTCTCTTCTCAGCTCTCTCTCCTTTTTTTTTTTTTTCTTTTGCTAATTTCCCCTAAAGGAGGACCTTGGTCCACCAAATTCATGTGAGTTCAGAGTTTTTTTTTCCACAATCAGCCTCAGGAGAACAATCAATGAGGTCTTAGAAAAGAATGCATATCGAGGAAATCCCCTTTGAGCTGACTGCATGAATTCCAGTTCCGTTTGTGGTTTCATGCTTGCCAAGCACCAAGAGTGTATCGGGACTCATAGAGAGTGCAGTTGGGGCACACATGGGAGGTCATGACACCATGAATTGCGAAACTGCACTAGCCGGCAGTGTGACTGATCTTGGGAAAATGTCCATTTTGGGTAGGTGAGAGGGGCTGGGCCATGCTATGCAACCCAGTTGGGAGGATTATGAAAGTCTGGGGGCAGCATGGAGTTAAAGGTTCTCAGACATGAGAAAATCCCATGGCCATTGCTCAACCTGGATGGAGCCCAGGATAAAGGAGTCAGAACCACTTAGAATGGACCTAAGGTCCATTCTCATCTCAGGAAGGAGATCTGGTTGGCAGAAGCGGTCCCTGTCAAGAACAAGATGTTTTTGAAAATACTCTGAGCCACTTGTTCATGCCAGATATCTCTACATGGATCTCAGTCTTATCCCCAGTCCAGTGCAGAGGCTTACCAGCCCTTTCAGAACCCTTGGTACTGGTGGCTGTTTTTTGACATACTGATATGTGCAGTGACAGTAGCAAAGACTGGGGGTGGTCTGGCTGATTTCACATCTGGGGACTGATTTCTCCCATGTTTGGTCAGTGGCTGGGCATCATCCAAGGCACCTCAGGCCTTGCTCAGGCATTGCTCTGTGGGAACAGAACATCTGCTACTCATCACAAGCAGCCCAATGGAGAAGCTGTGAGGTTAGTCGGTAGAACCTCTCTTGAGGGGTCTGCTGTGAGCCCCTGAGCACCCAGAAGGCACAGCACAGAGAGCAGCACAGGCAGGACAAAGTTTGTCTCCAAAGGGCCCTGCTCAGGCCCTGCAGTGCATACAAGTGTGATCAGATTTGATAAGACAGTAGACAAGCTCTGGCTGAGCAGCAAAGACCAGAAGAATCAACCACTTTCTTCCCCTGAAGCACAGACATTGGAGTAGTCTCTACTCCAAAGGTCCTCATTTAGGGGAAACTAGGAAAAAAAGAACTAAGATAGGACAGATCAGATGACCTGTAATTGAAAGGACTGAGACAGCTCCACAAACAATTATAACGGCAATGTATATGCCACACTCACTTTGAGCAAAGCACTATTCTGAAGGCTGTATGCACCCTGACCTATGACCTTGGTCACTCTTACAACAATCCTGGGTTGTTAATGTCACCATCTGGTAGATAAGGAGACTAAGGTGCACAGGGGCTCAACTTACCACCAATAAGTGGCAGAGCCAGGATTCAAATTTGGACAGACTGGTCCCGAAGTCCCTGCATGCAACCCTGGTCTAACCTTCCTCTTTCCTTCCATGAAGCAGCGCCCATCCAGATGTGCCAAGGTCCCTCTCAGCTAATGCCATGGTTTCCTTGTTGTGTGGAATTATCAATTCTCAACTCAAGCAGTGTTGTGATCTTTGAAGCACAATTTTTAAAATTATGTATTTCTGATAATGTCCAGGGTTATAAATAAAACTTTAATATCAAATGGCATTTGATAACACCTTTATCTCATCCTTGAGACTTAGACTGATGCACATTTTTAAGTCTTGCCTATTTGTGTCCTTCCATCAGCGGACTGAGTTGGGAGTAGGGACATGAAGCAGAACCCTGAAACCTGAGTGTTCTTAAGAAAAGCTCCAATCCTATATGAGGTTTCAGTTCCAAAAGATAAGAACACCTGAGCTGAAATGCAGGACAAAGGTGTGATCAGGAGTGTGTCAAATGCCAAGACAACAGAAACACACATGCACAATGCTGAAGTAATGGGGGGGAAGAACAGACTGACGATAGACGAGTAAACCCAGAAATAAAGACGGGGGTAAGGAGGGAGCCACAGATGAGACGCACGGTTTCCAATGTTCAGTTGGCTCCAGGTTGAGCTCAGAGTGGGCTGCCCTGTGGGACAGCCTTCTTAACGTATTATGGTGGGCTGCACTTGGCCACAGCAAACAGGAACAAAATTAAAACAATTTCTTCTCTTCCATTATGATCTATAGCTTTTCCCCACACTTAATTGATGCTCCTCAGGGTCTGAGACTTTCTTTCTCTCTTCCCCTCACTCCTTCTCCTCCAGTGCACAACATAATTTTTGGCTCATTGCACTGTCATCTTTGGTCAATGCATAACCCTCTTTTATTCATGTGCTCATGTATGTAATTAGCTATATATTTTTGATAATGTAATACTTATGAGATACTGTCCAGCACAAAAACTGGGACCTCACCAATAGCCCACAACTGTATTCCACCCCGTCCTTTCACTCTTCTCATTCTGACTTTGCTGGGCTCTAAGCACTTTGTCTTTGTGAGTCCTTTCCTTTATTAAAAATTATATTTATATGCATGATTGTCATTATATTACTTTTTCTTTATGATTCTACATGTAACTAAAATTAAAACATTTTTGTGGGACCTTAACATTATTATGGACTCTACGCATTGTTGTGCTTATTGTGTTTCATGGATAAGTTGACCCTGAACCCACCTAGTTTAACTATCTTTCTATACCTGGTGTTTATAATACCCTGCTTTCCTTTTAATAAGACTTTATTTATTTATATTAATATAAGTGTGTGTGTGCATGTGTGTGTAAATAGTTAATGTACAAAGAGAATATGGAACATCCAACAAGTGAAAAGTTTGGAAATCATCCCCTCTATTCTTACAGAAAGAAAAAGCTGTTTCTTACACCTATCAGGGAATGGAGGTCATCCGGCAAACTACCATCCTGAAATGTGCTGGAAGGACCAGCAAATCCAGAGGGGCATAACCAAGGTCTGCTCACCCAGACCTGAGGCTACTGGGGCCGTACACTGGTGGGAGCACTGCAATGGTAATTTTGATGGATTGCTGGAAACAAGGTGGACTAGCGGTGAGTGGGAAATTCCTGGGGGCACAGTCTTGGGGAAGGGGTGGTCTTCACACTTTTACTGGTTTTATCTTTCATAATCTAACCAGATTCTCATGGTAAAGGGCCAAGAATTATCCCCTCCTGGCTCTGGTAGAGGTAAGAAAAGATTACCTGTTTAGAAGCATGCCCAGAGAGTTTTCCGAAACAAAGCCTTCTCCAGGGTAAAATACTTACCAGAGCCTTCTCCCATTGCGGGAAAGGACATTTCTCCAACTCTACAGCCCCTCCTAGCTTTCCTGTATCTCTTAAGAGTAGGAGGGAAGCTTTTAAAAAACACTTGTGAAGGCCACAGGCCCAGGGACTCAGGCACACAACAGACTGAGATTTAATCCTGTAATTACAGAAAGCACCCCCTCCCCTAACACACATACCTTACAACCACACCAATAAGGCTCTAGTGTAACAACAGCTGAAGAAACTGCCAGGTTCACACTCTATCAAAGGTGTTATTTGGGAAGCCCAAATCAACTGGAAGGACAAAAATAAGGAGGGACATTACAGGAATGAGAAACCTCTGGAACAGGAAGCTACAGCAAACATTAAGGGAATAAAATACCTTAGCTTGGTTCCTCCTTCTTGGACCTTCTCTTTTAAAAAGTGAACTGCCCATTAAAAATGTATGGTGTCTCATCCTACTGGATCTATTTAAATCCCCTAGAGCACAGAAACTCCATGGGCTAAAGTCAAGCACCACTGATATTTTCTCAACTTGGAAAAGAAACAAAACTCTGGTAATGAATAGAATTTTCTTAATTTGACATAGCTAGCCCATGAATTTTTCTAAAAGCTTTGTTATCTGATGGTGCTTGCTTGCCTGCATTCTGCTGTAACTTAGTATGTGATTTCAGCCAGGTAAGCATATCACGGGTGGCCACATTAGCCAAAATGTACTTCTTAGTATTTATTCAATCATCTGAACTAGTTTAAAAACAACTTTTGGTGGATGTGCATGAGTGAATAAGAATATTTATTTTGTTAGGTTCTTAGCTATCTTTTCCCTTAAGGCAAAAATACGTATTCTGGTCCTTGGGCAAATTAGTACAACAATAGGATTTAGATGAACTGACACTACTTCCTCATGAGCTCCCCCTTTCTCAGAAGGCACTTGGGAAAGCATGTGAACAAATTCCTTTACTCGGGATTGTGAGTGGCGAGGCTGCTTGGACCATGATTTCCAGTGTCCAAGACCTGCCCAAGAGGATTCCTTGCCAGCCTGTTGTTGGACACAAGTGAGATCCTCTTCCTGAGGGAACCGCCTGCTTTACCCACTGCCTCCTGCATCATTTTATTCTGAATGTCTCCAGTTATTTCAACTATCTTGGGAAGGACTCTGGGAAAATAAAAGCTGTATGTATCACTCATAAGTTTCTCACAACAGGAACTGTGTTCTGCCCTGCATTGATGGCTAATTGATTAAAAATGGTGCAAATGCTGCTGTAGTCTTGGTAAATCCTTCTCAATATAACTTGTTTTTGGGTTGTCACCAATATGTGAATGACATATGTCATTGAGACAGTGACTGGATTTGATTAACAAGGATTGTGAATAAAATATTCTTTCAAGATGCCATTTGTAGCATTTGCTTCCCAAACTGCCAGTTCTCAGGCTAAGAAATACGTTTTGCTGAAAAACATTCAAAGTGCCAGTACAGAGCTCCATTAACTAGCTGGATGAATAGCAAAGATTCAGCATTCACTGTACATGAATTACGTCTGGAAAGGTTCTCATCCCTACCCTCATGAAGATTACAATCTGGTGGAAAAGCTGAGGCACGTTCAAGGAAAAAATCCACGGGATGCATGAAACTGACATGCAAACAAGCAGTTCATGGATAAGGAAACCTACCAGGCATTATTAACACCGGCTGGACTTATTCAGGACAGGCCATGTGATATAGGAGGGCAGGGGTGAAGCAGAAATCTAGTGACCCTCTTAGAGAGAAAGGACTAACATTTATTTGCAGGTAAAATGAACCACTTGCAATTACAAGTGAAACTTTTGGTTGTGTATAAGAGAGAGGCCTTGCCACTTTGTTCAGTAAGTCATTTGATAGTTTCATTAATTCAGTTAATCATTTTGGAACACATGGGGCTATGTACTCTGTATATGCTCATTTACTATCTATCATAGCAACTAGGTATGTGTCTTCTCAGCCCTGTGTTAGATTGCAAGCAGCCAGAAGGCAGGACTTGGATCCTGCTCATGATGTAGACCTGAAAGGGTTCTTCTGATGAGTGGAGAGCCATTGGTCTTAAAATGACTTGCAAAGGGACACCCACAATCTCAAGAATCACCATTTTGAATTCTAATTCTGAGTAAGGTGGCTAATGAATCTTTTTGGTTCACTGACTGAATTAATTCACAAACATGAAGTAATTGTTACTCTGTATATTTAGAACAACATCCTCTTATTTTTTTGGCCACTAAATACTTGTGACATTGGTTAGTAGAAAGCATAAATTAAAAACTGCAGCCTGAGTAAATAGATTATTCCAGTGGTTTGCACACATTTTTTGTAGTGACTAATCTTTTTAAAATAAAATTTTAGGGGAAATCCCATTATAATCATAAGAGATAATACATTCTGCACACTATATGCCAGGGGTACTGTAATAACTCTTTTCACTAATGAACTGATTTCATCTTTGCAACAATTCAATGAAGTAGAATACTGTTGTCATTTGCAATTGAGAGTTGAGGAAACTGAAGCAAAGAGAAGTGATCTGGCTTGCCCTAGGACACACAGAACCAGCCTTTAATGAGCCATGATGCTAACATACGCAGTCTGGCTCAGAGCCTGTGGATAAAGTCCCAAGGCGATCTGTGGAGAATTCCCTCTTGCCTGGGGAGGCCAGTCTGTTTGTTCTATTCAGTTTACAATTGCAGGAGGCCAACCCATATTATGTGCATTATGGAGGGGCAATTGCTTTACTAAAAATTTACTGATTTCAATGTTAATATCTTCCAAAAACACTCTCCAAGTTGACACATAGAATTAACCACCACACCAGTTCATGGTGATAAAGGGGTCCCAGAGATGGTTCAAATGCTGTTCAATAGAAAGCATTTCATGGTATGGAACAATCCAGAAGCACCTCCCTGGGACACAATTTGACAACCATGTGCTGTTCCACAAAGCAGGTGTTATTACTTCTTTCCATACTCCCACTCCCACTAGTCTGACTCTTTCCTTTGAATGTCTTTTTTTCTTCTAAAATATGTAACTTTCCATGCTAGACTGCTAAGGTCACTTAAATCCACGGTCTCCAAACTTTCTGATTCCTCATCAATAGCAATAAAAAGTTTTGGAGTGTGCTCTCCTAATATTTGAAAATTTATAAATTAGACCCCAAAACAAAATATCATAAGGCATACATAAAATAGAAAAATGAGGACACCTAAATGTCACATTTTGATGGCTTTATCTCAAGGTCAGTACACACTTGGCTAGAGGGTTATTGCTAGAGTATCTTAATGATATTTCAAATCCACCTCTTGATGATCTTAAGCGACCTTTTGGCTAACTTTATGTCACCTATGATTATGTCTTTATACTCTTCCTAATATGGCTGATAATGAGCTTTTCTGATGAGTATGAGAAATGTCAGCTCTGATGAGCAACTTCAGCAAAGTCTCAGGATACAAAATCAATGTGCAAACATCACAGACATTTCTATACACCAACAATAGACAAGAAGAGAGCCAAATCATGAATGAACTTCCATTCACAATTGCTACAAAGAGAATGAAGTACCTGGGAATATAGCTAACAAGGGATGTGAAGGACCTCTTCAAGGAGAACTACAAACCACTGCTCAAGGAAATAAGAGAGGACACAAACTAATGGTAAAACATTCCATCCCCATGGATAGGAAGACTTAATATCATGAAAATGGCCATACTGCCCAAAGTAATTTATAGATTCAATGCTATCCTCATCAAACTGCCATTGACATTCTTCACAGAATTAGAAAAAACTACTTTAAATTTCATATGGAACCAAAAAAGAGCCCATATTGTCAAGATAATCCTAAGCAAAAAGAACAAAGCTGGAGGCATCATGCTACCTGCCTTCAAACTATACTGCAAGGCTACAGTAACCAAAACAACATGGTACTGGTACCAAAACAAACATACAGACCAATGGAACAGAACGGAGACCTCAGAAATAACACCACACATCTACAACCATCTGATCTTTGACAAACCTGACAAAAACAAGAAATGGAGAAAGGATCTCCTATTCAGTAAGTGGTGCTGAGAAAACTTGCTAGCCATATTCAGAAAACTGAAACTGGACCCCTTCCTTACACCTTATACAAAAATTAACTCAAGATGGATTAAAGACTTAAATGTAAAATCCAAAATCATAAAAACCCTAGAAGAAAATGTAGGCAATACTATTCAGGACATAGGCATGAGCAAAGACGTCACGACAAAAACACCAAAAGCAATGGCAACAAAAGCCAAAATTGACAAATGGGATCTAATTAAACTAAAGAGCTTCTGCACAGCAAAAGAAACTATCATCAGAGTGTATAGGCAACCTGCAGAATGGGAGAAAATTTTTGCAATCTACCCATCTGACAAAGGCCTAATATCCAGAAGCTACAAGGAACTTAAATAAATTTACAAGAAAAAAATCAAACAACCCCATCAAAAAGTGGGCAAAGGATATGAACAGACACTTCTCAAATTACTTTTATACAGCCAACAAACATATGTAAAAAAGTTCAACATCACTGATCATTAAAGAAATGCAAATCAAAACCACAGTGAGATACCATCTCACACCTGTCAGAACACCAATTAGTAAAAAGTCAAAAAACAATTGATGCTGGTGAGGCTGTGGAGAAACAGAAACACTTTTACATGGTTGGTGAGAATGTAAATTAGTTCAACCCTTGTGGAAGACAGTGTGGTGATTTTTCAAGGATCTAAGACCAGAAATACCATTTGACCCAGCAATCCCATTGCTGGGTATATACCCAAAGGATTATAAATCATTCTACTATAAAGATACATGCACATGCATGTTTATTGCAGCACTATTTACAACAGCAAAGACCTGGAACCAACCCAAATGCCCATCAATGATAGACTGGACAAAGAAACTGTGGTACAGATACATCACAGAATACTATGCAGCCATAAAAATAAATTAGATTATGTCCTTTGCAGGACCTGGATGAAACCGAAAGCCACCATCCTCAGCAAACTAACACAGAAACAGAAAACCAAATACTGCATGCTCTCACTCAGGTGGGAGTTGAACAATAAGAACACATGAACACAGGGAGGGGAACAACACACACTGGGGCCAGTTTGGGGATGGGGGGTGGGAGGACGGAGAGTATTAGGACGATTACCTAATGCATTTGCGACTTAAAACCTAGGTTATGGGTTGAGAGATGCAGCAAACCACCATGACACATGTATACCTGTGTAAGAAACCTACACATTCCACACTTGTATCCCAGAACTTAAAATTTAAAAAAAATGTGCAAGGTAAAACACAGAGTACTACAGTGAAAATCATTATAGTGGATATAGTTATCAGAATATTTTTCTAAGTGAATTTGTGCCATAGTAATAAATATGTTTAATTGATGCCTTGAATAACAAGACGTAATAGTAGGTCTAATAAGTTCTGTAATTTTCAAGTAGTAATGAGCATAAACATTATTCTGAGATATGTACAACAAGGTAATGTGATTTCAGTATACCAATACTTCCCATTGGTGACAATGTCAAAAAAAAAAAAAAAAAAAAAAAGGAAATGTCAGTTCTGACATTTTCTTCTTGTTTGCTTGGTATCTCCAATGCATAGGGCTTTTCTTCTTGTAAGCATTAGTTCATTAAAAACTTGATAATTTAATTTGTAATTCTACTTGCCAGAAAATATTGTGAAAGGCTTTGAAATAGGCAAGAAAAGATTATTGAGTGTCTTGCCTAGTGCAACATTTTATTACCATCGCACTATTTTACAACTCTGTGAGTCATAAAAAGTTGGTAAGGATGAAAGGCTCCATTCCATAGACACGCAAATGATTACGTACAGTAAAATGTAATTGATCATTGCCCTGTGGACAAGAGCTGCATGTAATTGTTCATTTGTTTCATCAAATTATGCTGATGGTTTATATGTGTGTGTTTTTTGTATTCTCCTTTGAATTAATTCTATCATCTCACTTATGGTCCTCATTAAATTATGAGTCAAATAAAAGCTTTGACATGTGGTTTTTTTTATTTGTACGAAAGTAATGAATTTATCCTTTAAAAAACACCCTAATCACCCTGAACGAAGTGCACACAAGGTCAATGCAAGAAAATTGCTGGGAGGATGTGAGCAGATGAGAGCACTGTGGTTATGCTCTCTGTAGTGTGGCGCTCCTCCCAGTCTTTCCCCAGCAAGCCCTGTACATTGCACACATGGCACATGACACATGCCCAGCATAAAGTGGGTGGGTCTCATCTAATCAGCTGAAGACCTGAGAAGAACATAAAGCTTTTCCAAGCAAGAAGGGATTCTCCAGCTGATGGCCTAACGGGCTGAGAGGGGATGCCATGTCAATTTATTAAACATTAGTGAACTTTTACTTCTTTCTTAAAAAAAAAAAAGGCATAGTTTTATTTTCCTTGGTGGAGAATCTCGTGTACTCACCCTTGGAGATGACTTCACTAGAACAAGAGTCCGAAGAACCTTTTACATTAGCTTTTCTCTAAAAATCTGCAGAGTAAATATTTTTAGAGGACCCATCACTAGCCAGCCCTAAAACTGTACTTGATTTGAAGAGTACATGGCCTGTAGGTCGAGGTACTGATGAAGGCTTGAGAGATATGAGACAGTAAAGCATGAGGGTAAGGAAGAATCTACTATAAGAGTTTGGGTAATTAGAGTTCCACTGTTACCAGAGGTCATGGGGAAAAGTCTATAAAGCCTTCAAGCTTGGGTTGCAGTGATTTTATGTTGTGGTTTGACATTCATGCCATAATTTATAAACATTCACACAAGATACTTGTTTGACAGTTATGACTAGTGATAACATAAAAAGTAGCCTAATGCATTTCTATATTTAGAATACCCAAGCCCTGCAGACTTCTCTAAGTCTAAAAAAACCCCCAAATAATAGTGTATCTTTAAAAAGCCAAGAAACCCCAGCAAATCTCTCAACTGACCAAACAAAGCCAGAAGAGGGGCGAGTGGGGTGGGGAAATGGGCACTCGTGGTAGAAAAAAATGATAATGAAACTATCAGGAAAATTCAAAGTAAAAATGAAAATTCACTCTTGAAGGTAACTGAGGGCAGAGTTTTGGTCTTTGAAAGATGATAAAGACTTTTTCCTTCCTTTTCCTTCTTGCTAAGCACAACTATAAACCCTGGACATGGCCCAAGAGACAAGCTGATGAGGACTCTGAAAGATAGTGCATAGAAGGCCCCAAGTTGGTGTGGGCCCAGGCCTGGAGGCAGCACTGCACACGGCACCCTCCAGCCCTCACTGAGCACCAGAAGACCACCCAGATGCCATGTTCCCAGATACACAGAGGGATCTTTCTTGGGTCCAGTGGAAGTCCCTCCAGCACAGTGGTCCCCAACCTTCTTTGCACCAGGGACCAGTTTCACAGAAGACAATTTTTCCATGGACAGCAGGGGTGGGGAATGGTTTTGTGATGAAACTGTTCTACTTCAGATCATCAGGCATTAGATTTTCATAAGGAGCATACAACTTAGATCCCTCGCATGCACAGTTCACTGTAGGGTTTGCTCTTCTGAGAATCTGATGCTGTCACTGATCTGACAGGAGGCAGAGTTCAAGCAATAATGCTCACTTGCCTACCTCTCACCTCCTGCTGTGCAGCCTGGTTCCTAATAGGCCACGGACCAGTACTGGTAGATGGCCTGGGAACTGGGGACCCCTGCTCTAGTGGACAGCTGAATCTGTGCCCACCCTTTGAGTAACCAAAGTGTAGGTGCCAGTCCTGTGAGCAAAGATACCTTCAGAATTTGTTAGCCCCAGCCATTCAAGTCTCCCTAGCTGAGGCACTGTCTGCTGTACCTTTTCTGAATTCCTGATCTGCATCTCCTGAGAACACTACAAATGCTATATATTTTATGCCACTAAGCTGGGGTGGGTTTGTTATACGGTAATAGATAATCAAAACCCTTCACAGTGCTATGAGGCGGATACTACTATTATCCCTAACTTATGCATAAGGAAATCAAGGCTTTTAATGGTTGATTATATGCAGAAATAATAATGACCAAAGATATTTTTTGAGCCCTTCTATGTGTCAAGGACATTGTGTAGATAATCTCATTTAAGTAGCATGAAGCTCTGTGAAGTAAGCAATTTTTAAAAAATGTTTAATTTGTGTGGGTACATAGTAGGTCTATATATTTATGGGGTATAAGAGAGGTGTTCACTCACCTCCTGCTGTGTGGCCTGGGAAGTGGGGACCCCTGCTCTAGCAGTGTCAGGCAAATATGATGCTGCTGATAAGGAAGATTGACCTGGATCCCTGAATAAATCAGCAGCCAGGGGATGCCCTCTCCTTTCCATTCAGACCTGAGGCTCCCTTCACCAGAGACCCTGAGGCTGCTGGAGGGCAAAGCTGGGGAGAGAGTCCTGGCTACCCAAGGCAGCTTGCTCAACAAGCCCCTTTATCACTGTAGGAGGAGACCCCTTCCCCACCCAGAGACACTGACTTGACAGATTGTACTGGAGAAAGGTACCCAGGCACAGCAGATGTCTGGTTCAGAAAACCTTCTTATCTCCGAGAACCTGAGAGTGTCAACCTCCTGCACCCAGAGATAGCAAGGGACCCTGGCATAGTAAGCTGCCTGTCCCAGGAAGCCCCTCTATTCCGTAGGCCTGAGACTATCTTCTCCCTGCCAGAAATAGCTGTGGAAGCAACAACAAAAGGATCCTACCACACTTCTGCCTGCCAAGAGACCCCCAGGGGCTGGCCAGAGGAAACCCCTCCCACCTTCTCAGGAAGCATCTATAGGGAACAGGAAGATCCTGGGGGGCTCTAGATAACCAAGCAGACCAAAACAGCACTCATAGGCTCTGAAAACTAAACTTCCACTGGAACTGCAGCTAATGAAAATAGGCTAGAACCTAGGTGTTAATCTAAACAAGGTGACTGCATGCTAAAAAAAAATTTAAATAGGACCCAGAGTCTCCTGACATAATAGATACAATTCCAGAATACAAAAAAATATCACCCATAATACCAAGAACCAAGAAAACCACAACTTAAACGAGAAAAGAAAAGACATCTGATACTGAGATGAACCAGATATTGGAATTCTCTGACAAAAATTTTAAAGCAGTGAACATAAGAATGCTTCAATAATCAATGACAAATTGGCTTGAAACAAATGAAACAGTATGAAATTTCAACAAAAATAGATGTTATTAAGAACCAAATGGAAATTATGTAATTTAAAAGTATAATAAAACATGTAGCAATCTGTGCTGAATGGGCTCAGTAGTAGAGTGGAGATGACAGAGTACAGAATCAATGAATTTGAGGACAGGACAACGGCATTTACCCAATCTGAATAAGAGAGAAAAACTAGGAGTATAGAAAATGAACAGAGCCTCAGGGACCTGTGGGAAAATAATAAAAGATCCAGCATTTGTATAATTGGAGTGCAAGAAGGAAAAAGAGTGGGCCTGAAAGGCTACTTGGAGAAATAATGGCTGAAAACTGGCCAACTTTGATGAAAGATATAATGTTACAGGTCCAAGAAGCTGTGCAAACCTGAAACAGGATAAGCATCATCATTAAGGTTTGAAAAACTAAACATAAAGAAAAATCTCTTGAAACAAACAAGGAAAAGCAACACATTACATATAGGGAAACACCAATTCAAATGACAGAATTCAGAAGGAAGTGCCCAATATTTTCCAAGTTCTTAAAGAAAAAAATATCAACCATAATAAATTCTACATTAGCAAAACTATCCTCCAAGAATAAAAAAGAAATAAAAACATTCTTAGATGAAGAAAAGCTAAAAGAAATTTATTAGCAGATCTATCTATAAAGATAGCTAAAAGTTCCTCAAACAGAAAGAAATTGATAAAAGAAGGAATCTTGGATCCTCAGGAAGGAAGAAAAATAGCAGAAAGGGCAGAAACGTGCATACATACAATAGACTATCTTTTTCATGTGAGAATTATGAATTATATTTTATAATTAAAGCGAAAAGTATAAGTCACCATCTGCTGCCCAAAATACAGTGGGAGAATAAAGGGAACTAAATGGAAGTGAGGATTCCACATGTCATTCAAAGTGGTAAGATGATAATATCAGTATATATAACAGTTATAAGTCACATACATATCTTGTAATTCCCAGAGAAATCACTGCAAAAGCTATAGCAAAGATACACTGGAAATCAGTGTAAATAACTCAAGACGGAACCCTAAAAAATGTTCAACTAACCCACAGAAGGCAAGAAAAAGGAAACAAGTAACTGAGGAAACAAATAGAAAACAAAAATAAAATGGCACACTTAAATGTTAAATATCAATAATATCGCAAATATAAATGGTCTAAATTTACTAATCAAAAGACAAGAGTTTGCCAGAGTGGAGCAAAAATGTCATTCAGCTATGCTACTTAAAAGAAACTCACTTAAATTCCATGACATGAGTAGGTTGAAAATAACAGGATAAAAATATATCATGGAAACATTAAATTCTTTAAAAGCAGAAGTAGCTACATTAATATATGATATTAACATAACCACTTATAGCCTTCAGAGAAAAAAATTACTAAAGACAAAGAGAGACATCACATAATGAGAAATTATTAATCTGTCAGGAAGATCTGACAATCCTAAGCTGCATGTGTTGAACAACAAAGTCCCAAAACATATGAAACAAAAACTCTCAGAGCTTACAGGGGAAATAAACACATTCACATTTATAGTCAACTACTTTAATATCTGCCTCTCAGCAAGACAGAAAATCAGTCAGTGTAGGGAACAACTGAACAACTCAATCAATTGCCAGGACCCAACTGACACACACAGAACACTCCATCCAACAGTAGCAGCATACACAAGTTTTCAAGGGCCTATGAAATAGTTACCAAGGTATATCGTACCCTGACCCACAAAACAAACCTCAACAAATTTAAAAGAAATAAAATCAGAGAGTATGTTGTCTGATGATAATGAAATCAAACTAGAAATAAATATCAGAAAGACAACAGGAAAATCTCTAAACACAGAAATTAATTAACACATTCCTAAATAATCATATAGAACAAAGAAGAAGTCTCAAAGAGAATAATAGTACACCTAATCAAATAAAAATGAAAACACAACATAGTAAACTATGTGGGATACAGCCAAAGCATTGCTGAGAGTGAAGTTTATAGCAATAAAATGTTCATATTAGAAATGAAGAAAATCTCATACCTAAGTTCCTATCTCAAGAAAATAGATAAAGAAGATCAAAATCAGTCCAAAGCAAGTAAAAAGAAAGAAATAATAAAAATAAAAGCAGAACTCAATGAAATTGAAATTTTAAAAAATAGAGAATATCAATGAAACAAAAAGGTGGTTCTCTAAAGAAATTAATAGGCCAGGCATGGTGGCTCTCGCCTGTAATCCCAGCACTTTGGGAAGCCGAGGTGGGCAAATCACAAGGTCAGGAGATTGAGACCATCGTGGTTAACACAGTGAAACCCCATCTCCACTAAAAATACAAAAACTTAGCCAGGTGTGGTGGTGGGCACCTGTAGTCCCAGCTACAAAGGAGGCTGAGGCAGGAGAATGGCGTGAACCCAGGAGGCGGAGCTTGCAGTGAGCCAAGATTGCACCACTGCACTCCAGCCTGGGCGACGGTGTGAGACTCTGTGTCAAAAAAAAAAGAAGAAATTACTAAAGTAAATAGACTCCCAGCAGTATTGACAAAAATAAAAAGAAAGAAGACACAAATCACCAATATCAGGAAAAAATTGGGAATATTTCTAGATCCTTCAATCACTTGAAAGACAGTAAAGTAATACTACAAACAATTTTACACTTATAAATATGATGACTTTCAAGAAATAAACAAATTCTTCAAAAACCACTAACAATCAAAACATGTAAAAAGTTTTTAGGATCCTTTTTAAAATTCTACACCTTGGCCAAGTTTGACATGCTCAAGAATGTTTAACATTAACAAATCAACCAATGTAATTCATCATATCAATAAGTTAAAGAAGAAAAGTTATATGACCACATCATGGAGATAATACTAGTACGTGCCTCATTAGATAATTTTGAAAATCAAATAAGATTATGAATGTGCCTAGCACATAGTAAAGGCTTAATAAATATATGTTAGGTATTTTTATTTACCCTCTAGTACAACTCTCATATGGGCCTGATTGTGTTCTTCAGTGAGAGGCAAGCTTGAGTAAGAAGATATATCAAAGAGATGTGTTCATGCAGAAATCTCTGAGAGGGGAAAAATAAAGCCACCACCAAACTCCCAACTCTCACCAGTTTCTTGGGGCATCCAAAGGGCATGCAGTCCAGTTTGCCCGTCTGGCTCATCTGCAGCATATCAGTAAGATGCACAGTGATAGTATCCAGCATGAAAAAAAAATGTGAACTTCACCATGGCAGAGGTAGTTCATGCAGATTCAGAACCAATAAAAACAGTAATCTTGGCAGAGTCCTTTAACACCATTCATCTTCTTAGGAAGAAAATTTGTATTGATAGTTGTAAGGAAGGTTTTTGGGCCTTAGAGAAAGACCTCACCAGAGAAAGCTGCAACAGTTCAAAAGAGTAAAATTACCCAGGGGATGTGCTAAAGTCACATTTCAGACACCCACAGAAATGTTTACAAATGGGTTCAGGGGATTTGTAGCTGGAGATAGGAACCAGAGACAAAGATAAATGATTTGTTTTTTATAAATGCAGACACAATTTTACACCAGGCTGAACTGGCCTGAAGAACTGCAGGTGACACTTGGATTTAGTAATGCAGAACTGTGTAGAGAAAACAAACTGTTTTTTTCTCTGCTCTCACACCACAACAAGCAACACAGAAGACTTCTGTGGCCAAATGTCAGGGGATTTCTCTCCACCAAAAAGCAAGCAATCAGTTCTGTTGTGGATACCCCCTGGGACCTATTCAATTCGGTTCTGACACTTGATATACCTACCAATATCTACCTGGAGATGTCAGATCCCACAGATTGAAGGCTTAGTCCCACAAGGCTGCTCCCACTGCAGCTGCCAGTCAGAAGTCTGGGCCTCTGGAACTTTTGATGGAACCAGTTCAAGTTGGGTTTCCTACGACTCCCTGTTTAGGCTCAATTAATTTGCTAGACCAGCTCACAAAACACTTATTTAACAGTTTATTATAAAAGATATTTTAAAGGGTTCAAATAAGCAGCCAGATGAAGGGATACACAGGGCAAGGTCTGGAAGGGTCCTGAACACGGAAGCTTTCATTTCCCTGAAGCTGGGGTGCACCAGCTTCTTGGTACGTGGATGAAATTCTTCTTCACCCTCCTACAAGCCCCTCAATTTCAGCTGTCCAGAAATTCCTCAGACCCCACCCTCTTGGGCCTCTTATGGAGAATTGATTGGATAGACATGACTGAAGCATGGACAACCTTGTAGAACTGTGATTGGACAAAAAGGGTGTGCTGTACTACTAATAGATTGGGCACAGAAACCCAGCAAGCCCTGTCTGCCCAAATTCTCCTTGGCCTTTCTGTACAGCATTTCTTCTTCCTGGGTATTGTGTAGGATCTCTTCTGAAATGGAGTGTCTTATGGCCTACAATCAGACAAGGTATGTCATAGAATTTCTTTATGGCCAGTTCCAAGACAGAAAGGCAGGGAAAGATTGGAGTTCTGCTGTGGGGAGAAAAGGGAGCAGGTGAAAGGAGGGCAGGAGAAGGTCAGAGAGAGAGATTCTGTTTTCTGAGGCTGCTTCTGAGGCCTGAAGTGCCCCAACAATATAACAAAAGACTGTCTTTGGCCTTTATCACTCTGAAGCTGTTCCAAAGCTGCTTAAGGAAACAAGGACAAAAGGCCAAATGTTTTATCAAGAGAGAGAGAGATACACTTACTGTTCTAGTCACTTGGGAAAAAATAAGAGTTATGTGAATTATGAGCCAGAAATTGTGGAAGAATATATTTATCTAAATAATCACAGGAGCTAACCTGTTTGTTTTCCACTTTTCTGGTCACTTCTGTTTCTGTGAGCTTCTCCTCTTACAAGCCTTCTTCATTATCTTTTCTTCATACACACTTTCCACCAGGGCAATTGAATTGCCTTCTTAATTTCATTATGAGACTTTCTGTTGCTATCTAAATCAACTGATTTTTGTATTCTGATCTCATATCCTGTAACTGCTGAATTTGTCTATCAATTCTAATAGTTTTTGTGTGGAATTCTTCATATGTTATGTTTACAAGATCAGGAAGATCACTTCTTCCTTTCTAATCCAGATGTATTTTATTTCATTTTTTTGCCTAATTGCCATGACTGGAACCTCCAGTACAATGTTATAGAAGTGAGAGAAAATATCTTAGTCCTATCTCTGATCTTATAAAAAATTGTCTAGTCTTTCACCAGTAAGTATGATTTTAGCTGTGGGTTTTGCCTTGACACCCTTTATCAGAAGGAGGAACTACTCTTCTATTCCCAATTTGTTATTGTTGTTGTTTTATCGTGAAAGGGGCTTTAATTTTGTCAAATGCTTTTTCTTTGCCTGTTGACATAAATTATTTGGTTTTGTCCTTTATTCTAGTAATATGCATTACATTGATATGATGTTTATTTTATATATTAAACATAAGAAATAGACCTTGCATTTTATGGATAAGTCCCACTTGATTATGGTATACAATTCTTTTTATACTTTGATTTGGTTAGCCAGTATTTTGTTAAGGATTGTTGTGCCTATATTCATAGGATATATTGGTCTATAGTTTTCTTTTCTTTTGGTATCTTTGTCTGATTCTGGTATCAAGGTAATACTGGCCTCATAGAATGAGCTGTAAAGCCTATGCTCCTTTTAGATATTTTGGAAGAGTTTATGAAGGATTGTTATTAATTTTTCTTTAGGTGTTTCATAAAACCTCCTCAGTGAAGACTTCTTGGGGGGAAACTGATTAATTACTAATTCTTTCTCTTTACACGTTAAAGAACTATTCAGATACTTTATTTCTTCTTGAGTTATTTTCAGTAGTGTGTATCTTGCTAGGATTTATCATTTTATCAAGATTATCTAATTTGTTGACATAGAATTTTCAAGGTTTAATATTTATAATATATATTTTATTTCTGTAATGCTGACAGTGACATTCTCTCTTTCATTCCTCATATTAGTAATTTAAGTCTTTTATCTTTTGGTCAATATAACTGAGGTTTTCTCAATTGTATAGATTTTTTTTTTCAGAGGATCAACTTAATTTCATTGATTTTTCTCTAATGATTTTCTATTCTCTTATTTATTTTCATTCTAACCTTTATTATTTTCTTTCTTCTTCTGCTTTTTGGATTCAGTTTATTCTTCTAGTTTTTTAAGGTGGAAGGTCAGGTTATTCAATTGAGATTTCTGAGGTCTGCTCCAGCTTCACTGCATCAGTTTTGGCATATCGTGTTTTTATTTTCACTTATCTCAGCATATTTCCTAATTTCTCTTGATTCCTTCTTTGATTCATTGGTTATTTAGAAGGGTGGCATTTAATTACTACATTTTTGTGAATTTGCAAAATTTCTTTCTGTTACTGATTTCTAATTCTATTTCATTGTGATTGTAGAACCTACCTTGTATAATGTCTTCCTTTAGCAATTACTCAGGTTTTTTATGGCCTAACATATGGTCTATCTTAGAGAATGTTCCATGTGCTTTTGAGAAGAATGTATATTCTGCTGTTCTTGGGTGGAGTAGTATG
The DNA here is from genome assembly GCF_002776525.5 of Piliocolobus tephrosceles. Lineage (NCBI taxonomy): Eukaryota > Metazoa > Chordata > Mammalia > Primates > Cercopithecidae > Piliocolobus > Piliocolobus tephrosceles. The sequence continues at coordinate 88,467,618 of NC_045442.1, read as the reverse complement.
TAAATGTCTGTTATATCTAGTTGGTTTACAGTGTCATTGAGGTCTTCTGTTTCTTTGTTGATCTGTTTGTTGTATCCATTTTTGAAAGTGGGGTGTCACTTTTTCTAACGATTATTGTTGATTTGTCTATTTCTCCCTTCAGTCCTTTTAATTTTTGCTTCATGTATTTGGGGATTCTATTGTTAGGTGCATGTATGTTTATAATTTTTATATCTTTTTGATGGATTGACACTTTTATGATTATAAAATGTCCTTCTTTGTCTTTAGCAACACTTTTTGTCTTAAAGCTTATTTTATCTGTTACCAGTGTAGCCACTTTAGCACTCTTTTGCTTATTGTTTGCATAGCATTACATTTCCCATGCTTTTTTTTTCAATCTTCTTGTTTTTGAACTCAAATCTCTTGTTTTGTATGCCGTTTCTCTTCTAAATGGCATACAGTTGACTTATGTGTTTTTCTAAAAAATCTATTTTTAATTGATATGTTCAAACCATTCATGTTGACATAATTACTAATAACTTAGGATTTTACTACTTGTGTTTTATGTCTTTTTTTTGTTTCTTTCGTCCTGTATTATTACTTCTTTTATGTTAAATAAATATTTCTATCTGATGTCATTTTAAGTCTCTTGTACTTTATTTTACTATATTTCATTGAGTTATTTTCTCATAATAGGTCAGAGCTTTTAATGGTTGTCCTGGAGATTAAAATTAGTATGCTAACTTAAAACAATGCAGTTCAAGTTTGGGAAGATGAAATAGTTCTGGAGGTGAACGATGGAAATAGTTGCACAACACTGCAAATATACTTAATGACACAGAACTTAACTAATTTTAACTAACATAATATGCCAACTCTGCAAATCAGATCGCACTCCCTCCCTTTGGGTTTGTTGTTGCCTTTTGCTATTGTTGATGTTGTTTGCCTGTTTAGTGATTTTTCTGTAAAGTGTGTGTATTCCATGTGTGGAGACGGAAATCTCTACTCAATTTACATATTGGTAAACTGAAACTAAATATTGGATGTAGATTTCCTTAAATGCCTTGAGTCAATTAAATCTCCCACCTTTTGCCAAAGTATGTTGAGGAATGCCTTCAAAGTTCCAGCAGTTACTGACTCTCCCTTAGCCTTCATTTCGTGATCACACAGCACCACAAGGTTAGCCAGAGGTAAGAGCTTAAGTTCCTTTCTGGTCTTTCCTGAGCATGCAGATAGCCACGTCCATGAGCATGACCTTCTAGACTTTCAGAAATATGTCAGAGCTCTTCAAAACTACTTATGAACATCTCATTTGCCAGATTTTCTTTAAAACTTTTTTTTAAAACGTATTTCCCTTATTATTTTAAAAACATGTGTCTACCTTATTGTTTTTACTTCAGGCAGCTTGAGTGTTAATTGCAATTAATTTATTTTTTCAATAATGCCCTGGAGATAGGATTCTACTCACAGGGCAAGTCCTGAGTCAGGTCAAATAAAGACAAGCTCTGCTATTGGGATTCTCGGGCAGCTGAGAGTGGGACTTTTGGGGAAGCTCCAAAGCCATTCTGTCCCCTCCACATCCGCTAAGCTCCTGTTTTTCACATGCACCACGATCCCGAGTCTTACGGTTTTCAAAGAAACCATGAACCTGAATGTAGAAGGCTGGGAATAGGACAAATTAAAACACTGCAAAGATTGTTGTTTTTCTGAGATTCAGACATTCTTTTCCTTGAGTAAATGCTCCTTGGATAGTTTTAGGCCTTTGGTTAATTTCCAAAGTTCTGAAAAAGTTAATTGTGATATAGTTTGTCAATATTCTAATTGCTTTTAGGATGATCATATTTTAGGAGAGTCTTGTTCCACCATTCTGGACACACTTCGCATGAGAGATATTAATAAAATTATTAATCCATCAGGAAGATATCGCAATCATCAACATTTATGTACTTAATATGAATTTCAAAAATACACAAAGTAAAACTGAATTAAAAGGTTTTTAGACAAATTCACAATCACAGTTGAGGTTTTTAACACTGTACTGTTAGTAATTGATAAAAACTAAAAGACAAAATATCATTAAGGATATTTTGAACAACTTGAAAAACACAATGAATACACTCAATTTAATGGACTTTCATAGGATAATACATCCAACAATTGCACAACACATACTCTTTTAAAGCACAAGTGGAACACTCATCAAAAGAGACCATTTGTTAGGCCATAAAGATCAATAAATTTATAAGAATTGAAATAATAAAATTATGTGACCATAACAGGATTCAACTAATTTTTAAAAATTTTGGAAAACCTCCAAATGCTTGATAAACAACACACTTCTAAATAGCTCACGAATTTAAAAAGAAATAACAAGGGAATTTAGAAAATGCTTTAACTTTTATTACAAGGGAAATAAAATGAATCAAGACTTGTGGGATGTAACAAAAGCAATGCCTAGAGAGAAATTTATATCTTTTGCTGATTATGCTGGAAAGAAAGAAATACAAAATCAATGATCTAAACTTCTACTTTAACCAGCTAGAAAAAGTAGAAGAGCAATGTAAAGCCCATGTGATGGAAGGAATAAAATAATAAAAAGCAGAAATCAATGAAATAGAAAATAGGCAGACAATAGAGAAACTTAACAAAGCCAACATTTGCCCTTTGACAAAATTAATAAAACTGGTAAATTCCTGGTAAGATTTGAAAAAGAGAAAACACAAAATACCATTATCAGAAATAATAAAGAGCTTATCAGTATAAATCTTGAAAACATCAAAAAGACAATAAGAGGCCTTACTGAATAACATGAAACAATTAAATTTGACAACTTGATAAAATGGACAAATTCTGTAAAAAAAAAAAAAAGTTGCCAACACTGACAAGAGACAAAGTAAGAAATCTGAATACTTACATATACAAAGGAATTGAATTCATCACCAAAAAATTTCCTACAAGGAAATCTCTGAATCTTCTTCCACTAAGTGAGGGCACAGCAAGAAGTTGGTCATCTACGACCCAGAAGACACACCTCATCAGAACCCAATCAGGGTGGCACCTGGTCATGGACTTCCAGCCTCCAGAACTGTGAGAATTACATTTTTGTGGCTTATAAACTACCCAGTCAATGGTGCTTTGTTAAAGGAGCCCAAGCTGACAATGACAGGCATGTGGGTTTCCACTGTCCCCCAGCTGCAGACCACTCTATGCAGACCACTCTATGAACATTCTTGTATATGTTTTGTGCACATGTGTGTTTCTCTAGAGCAGCCTCTACATTTTTTTTTTCTATTTCAATCCTTAGTAACAAATGCATTTTACTTCACTATCACTCCCACAAAATGTCTGAGCCTAGATAGTCATTGATAAGTTCTATCAGATGTTTAAGAAAAAAATACCAATGCTACACCAACATGTTTAGGAAATCAATGAAAGAACTTTTCCCAATTGTTGAGGCCAGTGTAACTCTGAAACCAAAACCAAACAAAGACATTACAAGAAAAGGAAACTACAATGTCCCTTAAGAGCATAGACACTAAATGCTTAGCAAAATTGAACAAAGTGAATCCAACAAGACATAAAAATATGAACATCGTGATCAAGTAGGGTTTTTCCCAGGATTGTGTGTTGGTTTAACATTTAAATATCATTCAGTGTAATTTATCACATTAACAGAATAAAAGAAAAACATATAATTATCCTAAGAGATACAGTAAAAGCACTTGCCAAAATTTAACATTTACTGCTGATTTAGAAAACGGACTCTCAGCAAACTAGAAATACAAGGGAATTTCATTTATATGAAAGGGGGCTAACATGATAATAGTGAAATATGTCTGCTTTCACCAGCTCTAGTCAACACTGCTCAAAAGGTCCTGTCCAGTGTAATGAGGTAATTAAAAAAAAACCTAGCGAAAAGAATGGAAAAGGAAGGAAACTAAAACAATGCATTATTATTCATAGTAGGAAGTAAATATATTTTATTTTAAAACTACATAGTCAGGTTCAACCTTTATAGAGGATAATTTGGAAATATCTATAAAAATTTAAATAGCACATGTTATTTGATTTGGAAATTCCACCTCTAAGAATTCTTCCTTAAGATATACTTGGCACATATGTGAGATAATGTATGTACAAAAATGTCAGTGTGATCCCTCTCCCTCTGTCTCTCTTTCAAATCTAGTAGACATTTGGAAACAGCTAAAAGATATGAGATATTCTGCAGCTGTATAAAGAATAATAATAGGCACCAATATGTTCTGATATGGAACTATCTGCAAGATATTTTTGAAAGTTAAAAAAAAGTCAGTTGCAAAACAGTGAACAGATCTGGCTCACTCCTCTTTGAACTATGCAAATCTAGTTCAATTTCACTAAGGGTGGTCCAAGGACTGCCTGCATCAGGACCCTCTGGGGTCCTTGTTAGAAACATTGATTCCCTCCCCATCCCCTCATCCCCCATATTGTAATGCATACCAAATATTCAAGGGCCAACGAATGAATAAATGCCAATTTGCTATCAATTCCATGTTGTTCCTCCTCCCGTGTGGATCTGAAATGCCTCATTTTTCACAGACAACCAGGAACTACACTTTCTGTGCTTCATCGCTAATGACAATCACTACTGTGCAAGGCAGTGTGAGCCATTGGCCAAAGGGAGAGATACAAATGCCTCTGTCTTATTTCTGACTCTGACTGTGACCAGGGAATGTGTGTCCTCCATGACATTTCCTTTTCTGTGCTTTGATTTGTGCACCTGCTCAATAGGGAGAATGATTTTGCAGGAAGAACGTATGAAGCCCAGTGAGAAATTTTCTTAGAACCCTGGGTTCAAAGTAATGGGCTAAGAACTTTCTAAGGTATTCTCATGGTTGTTTCTCATGATTAAAGAAACAAATTGCCACTGATCACTTTGTAGTACTGATTAATGCACAATTTTGAATAGATTTTGCTTCATTTGTTGCCTGGGGTTTTGTTGTTTTATTAATTTTATTGTTTTATTCTTTTGCAATGGTTGCCTTTGCATTGAAAACTTACCACATATTCACCCTAATTAATCTCTGGACACATTACAAGGTACTAATTTTAGGTGAGATGCTATGCTTTGTTCTATGGGGATGCCAAGGTAAATAAGGAAGATAGAGGTTCAGTTTACAAAAATCTTCGAACGTGGGAGAAGGTGACTGCTTAAATAAATGCAGTGTCTGACAGTTGTAAGAGCCGAGAGAGGCACAGGCAGCCTCATCTGCTGAAGTGAAGTGAAGGGCGCCTGCTCCACTGAATGGGGAGGGCAGAGGACGAGCAGAGGATGGGAGCTCAGCTTTGTGCTCAGAGGAGGTTTCGAAGAACTGGGCATGGTGGAGGCAGCAGCAGCACTGCAGAGGCACCAAGTCAGGAAGCCACGGAGCATGCGTGGGAGAGGAGCCAAAGATAAGGTGAAAAAGGCTGACAGGGTTTTAGGAGGAGAGTTCTGTTGACTTATTGAAAAGTGATTAGATCTAGAACAAGTGAAGCTACGGAAAACAAATTCTTACAGCAAATGTTTCCATTGATAACACATTTGCTGCATTTTTTCCCACACCACCAGGATCTTTAAGCCCCAAAGGTAAGAGAAGATACATCTTTTGGATCATTGTTATGCGACTGGCATTCAGTAAGTATCTGTGAAAACAGTAAGCCATTGGATGAACTGAAGCAGAAACTGGGGGCCAGAGAGGGAACTGCTGCTTAGGGTAAGATGGCGACACTCAGCGAGGCTGCTGGCATTGAATTCACCTTCCCCCAATGCAGGACAGAGACAGGATGAGTGGCAGAGCCAAGTTTAAAGGGAGAAGTTTGGGCTTTGCTACATGAAATATTTGAATACAGTAGTGCAGAGGAAGGGTATATGTGTGTGTGTGTATATATATATATGTATGTGTGTGTATGTGTGTGTGTGTATGTGTGTGTATGTATGTATGCAACGGCATGATCTCGACTCACTGCAACCTCTGCTTCCCAGGTTCAAGCGATTCTTCTGCCTCAGCCTCCGGAGTAGCTGAGATTACAGGCGTGCACCACTTGTATTTTTAGTAGAGACAGGGTTTCACCATGTTGGCCAGGCTGGTCTCGAATTCCTGACCTCAGATGATCCACCCACCTGGGCCTCCCAAAGTGCTGGGATTACAGGAGTGAGCCACTGTGCCTGGCCGAAGAGTCTATATTTTAAGGAAAATGCTGAGCATCCCAGAGCTCTCTGGACTGCTTCATGATGTCACTTTAGGTGTTTGATGTCCGTAAGCAGAGGCCACAGAAACGCAGTCCTCTCTTGTTCTCTGTATCCTGGTGAAAAAGAAGTGAATGATATTATTTTGCCTGATTATAATAACGATGTTAGCAATTTCACTTAACTAGTGCTTTAAGAGTTTTTACAATTCTTTTGTAACATTATTTCATTGATTTTCATAATTCATTCTTTGTGGGAAGCAGCAAGGGGAAGAGTTACTTTCATTTGAATTGACAATGAAGAAATTGAGGCCTAGAGAGATTTTATGGCTTTCCTAAGATCTGGCTGCCAAACGGAGGAGATGAGATTCATCTTGGGTTTTTATTTATTCAGTGGTTAAAATTCTAAATATCTTCTACATTGCAGGCACTTGCTGAATGCTGAATGAACCACATGTCCTAACTGAAGGCCCACAGAGTCCATTGGGAAGGTTCTAGTTCATGCAACTGAGGATAGATCCATTGTGTGGTACTTTCCAGTTGTAAAAGCAGAAAAATCCTGGATAAGTGAAACCAAAATAAAGTCTTTTCAGACACCACTGAAATTAGTAGAAAGAAAGAAAAATCCCCATATTCCAGAAATGAAAAGGAAACTTAAAGCTAGAAAAGGAAACTTGTGGTTAGATGTTTTGGCCAGCAGAGGGGCTGAGTTATCTGGATAGAGAGGCTCATGGCTTGGGGCTGGGGACCAAATGCCCTTGCTGGGACGGAAGGTGGGGTCGAGGACCTGCAGAAGGCTGAAGGCTGAACTGAGATGTCCTGCTCAGAGCTGGAACTCTGAAAGGGCTATCCTTCCACAAAGGGAAGCTCAGAACAGAAGCAATGATGAAGCCACTGTCAGCCTGGAGTGTGGCGCGTGTGCACTGTCAAAGCATCGGGTGTGGGTCAAGTACAGAGGCGGTAGAGAGCACGAGCGTATATTCCCACATGGTATGGGAATCCCCAGAAATAAGCATGAGACGGGACTTAGGCAGGTGCCCTGCAAAAGCAAAGGCCAAGGCACTCTTTGTGGAATTTTCCACAGTCCAGGGTGCACAGAGCACCCAGAGATAAATAACTCCCCTGGAACATGAGCTCTAAAATAAGAAGAACAAACTACACAAGAAGCTATCAACTGTGAGAAAGACTCAGCAGACATGACACACATGAAAATAGCACATAGGAACTCAAGATTATCTATCTGAAGAGACTAAAAATAAGTGTGTCCTAATGCTTTAAAGGGAAGAGATAAAATGACTATAAATGCAAATGGAATAATAGCGCCAGTGTGGAAAACCAAAACAAATAAGAGAAAATTAAGCTACTCTCATTCCCAGAAAAAAAATTGAGTAACTGACATGAACAAAAAGATAATGTACCAACAGATAGGACTTAACTGAAGATAATTGATTGCTCGAGTGATCAAACTGAAGAAACTGGAGATAGAAAATGCAAACCAAAGTTTCAGAAATATTGAGAGAGAATAAGAAGCTCCTAACAGGGCAGGGTGTAGTGACTTATGCCTATATGCACAGCACTTTGGGAAGCTGAGGTGTGAGGACTGCTTGAGCCTAGGAGTTTGAAACCAGCGTGAGTAACATAGCCAGACCCTGTCTCTACAAAAAAAAAAACACAGAAATTAGACTGTGTGATGGCATATGCCTGTGGTCACAGTTACTTGGGAGGCAGAGGGAGGAGGATCACCTGAGCCTGGGGAGGTTGGGCGTGAGCTGTGATCGTGCCACTGCACTGCAGCCTCCAAGAGTGAGATCCTGTCTCAAAAAATGATCATAATAATAATAAAAGAAGATCTTAATAGACTAACAGAAGTCCTAAAAGTAGAAAAGAGAGAGGATGCAGGAGATGCCATCTCAAAGTCATCACACTTGAGAACTTTCCAGATATGATAAAACCTCAGTTGACATTGTATATCCCATCCCAAGAAGGGTAAAGAAAAATGTATCCACACCCAGAGTGATGGTAGTGAAGCCACAGAGCACTACAGACCAGCAGGCGCGTGATGAAGATGAGTCCTTAGAGGATTAATCGCTGACGAGGGGCGCCCGAGAGGCTCCAAGGAGGGAAAGGGCAGCCACCAGGGGATGTCAGAAGCAGTGAGGTGGCCACTCCAGATGCACGATGGTGAGATGGGGAGACAGCTGGACAGGGCACTAGAGCGAGATGAGCGCGAGAGGCTGGGGAGAATTCCGGGGGCTCAGAGGGAGGTGGGGGTGTAGGATGGAAGTGGCCATGATAGGGAGGTGGGACCTGCTCTGGGACACTGATGTGTGCCCCTCCTGTAGGGCAAGGACAGTCACTAAAGACTTTAAGCAGAGTGAGGGCAGGGTAGGATTTGCATTGCGGAAGGTGCTCTGGCTGCGGTGTGGTGGGTGGACAGGAAATGGGTAAGCAAGGAGTCAGGGCTGGAAGACTGTTAGCACTACCCAGGCATGAGACAGAGGCTGGGGGCCAGAATGCAGGCAGGGCAAGGAGGAGGGGGCAGCCCTGGGGGGCGCTGAAAGACGTGCGGGGAGTAGGGCCTGCAGCAGGAGGGACTACGGGCTGAGGTGACCTCCGTGGGTCCCCAGACACAGGCCATGCAAGCTTTCCGATCTTAATAAAGTAGATTTTACATGTCACTGTCTATTCACTATTCACTGCTTTACTGTCTGTCTTTTAATAGCCAACACCAAACATTATTAATTCACAATTATTAACTCACTATTATGAATAGTCTTGAAAAGCAATTCACATTTAATTTGGGATCAGTGGTAAAATACAACATTCTTTGCTAGGTAATGTGACATAATGGGAAGCAGAAGAATGCCTAAACTATTCATCTGCTGTATAGGGAGTTCTCTTTAGAAAGGAAGAAAACACTTCTCCTAAATGTGAACAGACACAGAGCATGTAAGTAATAGGGATTTGTGAGGGCTTTGGGGGAAGATGATGTTTATAATCACAGTGATTTCTCAGTATCATAAATGGATATAGCTGAAACCCCATAGGCTCCTTCAAGGCCTTAGACAGCCTAGACTGGCCTTGCCCATCCTCCCCAGGCCTCCTGGGTGCATGGGGGACACACAGTTTCTTAGTCCAGGAATAAGAGGAGATAATAGGCGTCTACCTGTGGTCAAGGCACAGGGTCAAAGAATCGGTGTTACTGAATGTCCAGAGTGGGCCAGACTCTCCATATGGAAATTCTATTAATAAACAAATCTCACGTCGAGTGTGACTGTATTATTACAGCTCTTTTAAAGGCAGAGAAAGGGGCACTTGGAGAAGTGTCTTGATGGAAGCCAGAAACTGAGAGAAGTGTGTGAAGCCAGCCTGTGGGGAACCCTGCTGCAGCCCCACCTGAATCCAGGGCTCCCCAGGGTGGGCCGTCCCGCCAGCCCCTGCTTCTTCATGAGGGGTCTTGTGGGGACTGCGAGGGCTTGGGGCAGCGGCCAGGCTGGGCTCCCCCATGCTCTTGCTGTGTGGTCTCCAGAATTCACTTAACCTCCTGCTGCCTTGGCCCCCCCATCTGTGAAACGGGGATCAAATTCCAGCGCTGCCAGTCTGTCTGCCCAGTGCAGTGGGTGATTAATGAGACCATGGAGGGGATGTGTTGTGCCCTGGGGCAGACTAATTTATCACGGAGCAGAGTCCATGTTTCTTCTTCCTTCCACACCCTGCCAAAGATTAAAATAAACAAGCAAAAGGTAAAATAAACTAAGGGGAAATTTTCCAGAATTTTATTGCATAACATTTAATAATTACAAACTAACTTAAGCTAAAATCCTTCATTGCATTAGTAATTCTGATCATTATCTGAGAGAGCTGATTTGGTTTTGTAGCTGGTATAATTGTCAAGAGCTTAAGCAGACTTAGCTTTTTATTCCCTAAGTAAAATGGATTAGGCACAAAGTGACATTTCAAAAATGACCACGGTTTCCAAACACCTTAAGGGCTTTGAGGTTCTGGCCTTTCTCCAGGGAGATTCTGGGGAAGAGTTTAAATAATTCCAAACCAGCTTTCAGCTCTTTATAACTTCTCACATTTAGAACTGAATAAAATTTTTATGTTTTTCTCTCAAAGTTAAGACTTAAGGACAGAGCAGAGATATCCGTCTTTAAAAATATCATCAGCAAATACTTACATATGAGTCACTGGACTAGATACTTAGCTACTGTTCTGTGGGGAGTGCTGTAAACGCTGTCTGTTGAGGTTCAGGCCTACAGGGAGATGTGAAAATGTACACACATCATCTTGCCACATGGTGGACAGAGTCGCGGCGACACCAAGGATTGCCAGGCCTCCAAGGTCAGATGCTTTAAGACAAGCACACGTGGTTGGAATTCAGGAGGGACTTATGTTCTGCCAAGGCTTCAGTCTGAGAACACTTTTACCAGTTTCTGACACTCTCCTAGATGCTGCAGACTCTTTCATTCATGGGATAGATGCGAGGTGGGTGTGACTATGTGCCGGGCTATGTAACAGGTGTGGGCTGTGAAGATCAACAGACGTGAGGCTTATTTAAGACTCACATGTGCACAGGTGGGAGACAGCAAGTGGAGGCTGGGCAGGGATCACATCTAGCAAAGATCATCCTTCCCTGCCCCAGTGCTGGGCCAGAGGGAAAGCAGATGTCCTTCCAAGAGGTGGTGAAAGTTGGGAATCTTATGTAAAGCTTCCTGATTTTCAAATATTAGCGATTAACTGCAAAACCATGTTTCTTTCAACACTGGGTGCTGTGTTCAGCCAAATACAGCTAGTTAGCAACCTCCCTGTAAGTTTTCTTTCTGCTCAAAACTCTCTACTTTCATCCCCAGCAGCCAGATGTCTTGCCTGTGTGTCCTGGGTGAGAATGTTCCAAAATGCAACAGCTCACTTGTGGTTCTTATTTGGTGACGTAGCTACCTCATTTCTTAAAGAGGGCAGTTCAGTTATTATTTAAGAGCAGGAGTTCTAACGTGAACATATTGCTTAAGGGGGCTGAAATCAAAAATGTATGCACTACCAGGCACATACATTAGCCAGTCAAGCATTCTCCTTCACAGTGTCTTTTACTTCTTCATTGTTCCTTACACGGAAGCCTAGTATGCATTACTCAAACTCTCAGTGTATTGCCACTAAGACCTTTTACTTAAAAAAAAAAAAATGGGGAGGGGGGCGGGGAGTTGAGAGCTACTTTTAGAAGCTGGTTTTCTATGTATTTATGTGCTATCATTTCTTTCTGTGAACAAAGCCCCAAAAAAAGATGGAAACGCTTAGTCCTGAATTAGATCCACGTCCCGTAAGTGACAATCCCGCCCACTGTGGCGACCTGGGCTTCTGGTGCCTTGACTCTCCACCAGTCTGTGGCTTTGCCAGCTGCAGTATGGCAGAAGGGGACAAACATGACTACAGACATAGGACTCGACTGCCCAGTACCCATTTAAGTCAACAGTTGTCTTGGAGACTTCTCTTGGTGAAGCAGAGAAGCAAAAGATTTATCGATGTGATCAGGAAAAAAATATCTTACTCTCCCTATTGCATATATTTGGGCATGCTGGGTAGGATGGCTAGGGAGGTCACAGCTCTCTTTCCCACAGCTCACAAGCTAACATAAACAGCAGATGCACCTGAAGGACTCCCCACACACACATTCCCCAAGGTCAGTCTAAGTGAGGCACGGGAAAACCCAAGGCATCGGCTATCCCTCCTTTGGGATTGAAAGGCCACCTAGGTCTCTTTGGAAACACAGTAGGTGTGGGTCTCTCACTCGGTCTCTGATTGGCGTCTGCATTTGGGGTAAGGAAGCACAGTCTGCAAGATGGCAGCAGCCCGGTGTGTGCAGTTCCACTGGGGACAAACATGAACTGAACTCATTCTGTTTTTCATCCTTTCTTTTTCTAATTTGAGACAAGTTCTCACTTTGTGGAGTGCAGTGGCACCATCATGACTCTTTGCAGCCTCCACCTCTGGGCTCAAGGGATCCTCCCGCCTCAGCCTCCCAGGTAGCTGGGACTACAGACATGTACTACCACACCTGGCTAATTAAAAAAAAAAAAATTATTTTGTAGAGACAGAGTCTTACTATGTTGCTAAGGCTGGTCTCGAACTCTGAGCTTCAAGCGATCCTCACACCTCTGCCTCCCAAAATGCTGGGATTACAGGCATGAGCCACTGTGCCTGGCTGTTTTCTTCTTGAGTAACATCATCCTCTGCCTTGAAGAGAAATTATGGGTGTCAGAGAGAGTTCAGAAATATATCAAAGCCAGGAGAGTTATCTCTGTGGAAGCAAAACACAAGTGCACTCATGGTATAAACCACAAACCTCATGTTTTATCCTTATTTTGAATTTCTCTGTGATCCAGGGCACTCGTTATACCCAGCTGCAACTCAATATTGACAGAGACCCCTGTGGGGAGACACCAAGACCGTTTACCCTGAATACATGATATACTTTAATGAAAGTGAACGGGACTTACACCAGCAGAAATTGCTTGTGGTCTAACAAGATAGTTTCTCCAAGAAACTGAGATTTGCTGAAATAGGTCTTGGCTAATTACTTATTTTCTGTGTTGCCCCTTTTGTTTCAGCAACCATCACGATTTTGTGAAAATCCAATGATACAGACATTGCATTTACCTTTAGCTCTATTACAAGGAAACAGTAGCAGATTTAATCACAAACCAGAGTATTAATTGTAAGTCCAGGCTTTACTAAAGGAATAGACCTCCCATAGGGTAAGCTACTCATTCGTAAGTTGGTCTTTACTTGGGTGAAGGAAAAAAACTGTGGGTTTCAAGGTCTTTGAAGGATGGGTGCAGTGAGAGAGTACAGAAAGATATGTGCTTATTAGGGTATTCCTGAACATGCTTTCAAGAGCAAATGCCTGGTCTTGGGAAAAATCCCTTACTCGGGGGATTAGAATATCTTGTGGTTTCAATCTCTCACATTCTACTTGCCTGTGTCCTCATTAGGGTGTCACATTTCCCAGTCACCACACAGCTAGCCCAGCTCAGATTTAATCAGCAGCAGACTTCCATCAGGGGGAAGGAAGAACCATCCCTGCCCCCTTGCAGCCTTCCATTAGGGAAATATTCAGCAAGAAAACAGAGCCAGAATGCAAACAAACAGTGTTGACCATACCCTCACTCCACTTATAACCTCCTGTGATCTTTGGCTTCTGTTCAGTAATTGCATTTATTTTGACTTCATTAAAAATTGTAAGAGATGGAATTTCATTTGGGTCTGAAGTTCAAAGATTTACAGCCCAGATATAGCAGAGACAGTTGTCTTGGTGTTCTTATCAATTTGGGGTTAGAAATCCTGTTCTATTTAGGATGTTTCCCTGCAAAGGAGGTAACAGATGTCCCTCACATTTTCTCAGCAATTTAGCAACAGTTTAGAACATACTCTCATAGTCATTTTTCTCAATAACATTGTAAGTTAAGTGTGATCATTCTTATTTTATAGATCCTGGGTCCCCTATTTTCCCAGACCTTGAATAAAGATGCAATGCTTCACAGGTGTCACAGATTGAGATAACCAGTTTCTTCCATTCTTAGATGTCAGTCTACTCAAGGTGCCCTCTCCCTGTGCCAAACCCACTGTCCTGGGCCCCCACACAGGAACGCAAACCTTGAGTCCAAGCAGCATTGCTTATAATGGACATGTCAGGGAAGAGCCAACACATTTGCATTTTTATGATTATTAATTAAATCACCAATCCCATTTGATAATATGGATCATATAATATGATCACAAAGCTACATCATTAGACATTGTTTACAAACACGTTCATGATCAGAAGCCCCATCACCTTGAGTGTTCATCTCTGTGCTCTTGAGTCCCTTAACCCTGCCATCTGCATGCAGCGGAGGAATGCCTCATCCAGGCTCCATCACATCTGCACCCTGAGTCTTGTCTGCCAGGGCTCCAGCAACTGAAGGGAGCCCCAAATCTGTCCATAGTAGCATGACATTCTAAAAAATTACTGTACCATAAAGCCACATGAAATATACACCAAACTTCCAAAGAGCGATGAGAAAACTAAAGCTTAGAAAGTTTACATACCCAAACCCAGTTCAGGTTACTATTATAAATATGACAAACGTGGAGGGGAGCCAAGTTAATGGGTGAAGAGTCCTCTCTCAGCTTGACAGTCACTGACTTGACTGAGAGCATAGTAAGGAACTGCTGACATGAGACACTAGGATGTCTTCTGGGAACAGGAGCAGGACAAATGCTGACCACAGCAGATGTAGACTGAAGATGCTGAACCCAGCAAACATGTATCACAAATAGGGACACATACCAGGGAAACACTGTGCCCTGCAAGCTGATGAAGGGCATTGAAGGGAAGCAAATATTATGAGCTTGTGTTTTATGCATCTTCATGCCCTCAGCTTCCAAGAGAGGGCTTGGCTCAGAAGTCACTTGACCACAAACACCAGGAGGTAATGTTCTGCTGATATGCAGTAGGGCAACTGTGTGCCAGGACACCTAGGTCAGAATGCTCCCCCAACAGAAGCAGCACATTTATTTTTAGGTCGCTCCTTTTCATGGTATTCTGATTGATGCACCAGATGATAACTAGTAAATATTGAAGCTATTACCATTAGAGTGTACTCTTCTTTTAAATACTTGCCTTTGCTCCTCGCTGAGTTGCAAGCAAAGTCCCTAAAAGTTGACCTCAGTGATTCTTCTCTCTTTCACTGTTTTTACAGTTTCCAAAAATGTCTCTAAAATGTAATGTGAATGGGATTGTTTTCCATTTCCTCTGCTTATTTTCATCAGATGAGGACAATAAAATATTTGCCCTTGATTGTCTAGATCGGTCAGGGTATTAACACCAATTTATGGCTTTATTCTAATGTGTCCCATATTTAGAGTGACATACTTCTTTGAAATCTAGGATTGTGTGATTCATAAACAATGGCGGAGGGGTAATTTGTGGAGTTTGTCAAAGTCTGCACCCCATGGAGCTTCGTGAAGTTGAACTCATTGAGCCTTCAGCCAGAAAGCAATGGACCCATTGTTTCTTCCACCAACCCTTGCCATCGAAGAGCTTCCTAACAACTAGACACGTGCAGGAGCTGGCATGTTAGGGAAACATCAACCCCAATTATATAAATATACTTGACTAGTACAAAAGAAGAAAAAAAGAGAGAAGGCATAAATATGAAAAACTAAGAATAAGAAAGTGTACCTAACCACAGACATAAATTTCAAATTTTGCAAGAAAATATGAAGAATATATCCACATTAATTGGTTTAAAATCAACTATTTCCTAGAAAAAAAGAAAAATTACAGTGATTAACTAAAGAATCATAAAACTTGAATAGAATCACAGTTATAGAGATGAGCGTGAAGGAACAGCGTGAGAATATCTCTGTGGTGGCAAAATTGATAATTTTTTTTAAAGTTTGTGAGGTTCGGATAATCTGTACATTTTGTAAATTCCAGGGAGTATAGAAATATAAGAAGTTTCTCAAACCTCTTTTTGTGTTAGTATAACTGTGGTATCTGAATCTGAAAATACTAAAACAAAGAAGAAAACTTTAGGTTTACTTCAGTTATGAATAGCAAGGCCAAAATTCTAAGTTGAAGATTAACCAATGACATTCGGTCACATATTTGAGGAATAACAGCCTGTGTCTACGTTCTCCTCAGGAATGAATTGCTGATATATTAAAAAATAAGTCCATTAGTAGACTATCTAAAGTAAACTAGCCAAAGGGCAAATAAAACAAATTAATTTCAAAAACTATCAAAGGAGCATTCATTAAATTTCAACATATGTTCTCATAAAATCTGTATTAAATGATCAATGAGGATGACAATAAATATCTAATATTTATTTAGATATATATTTTATATATCTAATAAAATTCATCTGTGAGCACCTGTGATGGTGAAATTATTGAAACATTGCTTTTAAAATCAGATGCAAGGAAGGGTGCCTATTATGATTTACCATCTTTCTGGAACTTCTAGTAATTACTCTAAGATATGGAGATGGAAATAAGGAATACAGCAATTGCTAAGTAAGGGAAGGTGAATTATTGCCTTAGAAAGAAAAACCCTGAGTTGCCTTATTGATTTCAATGGCTTTTTGGTATTATATTCAAATATGGTGCCTCATGCTGGGATATGAAGCTAATCCTCGCCCTTCCCCATCATTGGGAAAGTGGTCAAGGAAAAGCAAGTGGTGTCAATTTCCTCTTTACCCATTGCCATAGCATGAATTGTGTTTCTCCCAAATTTGTATTTCGAGATCTCAATGCTCAGAACCTCAGAGTGCCACTGTATTTGGAAACGGGACCTTTAAAGAAGTGACTAAGTTAAAATGCGATTGTTAGGGTGGGCCCCAAACTAATAGGACTGGCATCCTTAGAAGAAGAAGAGATGAGGATACAAAGGGAAGACAATGTAAAGATATAGGGAAGGTACAGGGGGAGGACCATGGGAAGATATAGGGGGAAGATAGAAGAAGAAGCCAAGGAGGGCAGCTTCAGAAGAAACAAAACCCGCCAATGCCTTGGTCCTGGACTCCCAACCTCCAGAACTGCGGGAGATGTATGTTTCTGTTGTTTAAGCCGCCCGGTCCGGTACTTTGTCATGGCAGCCCCGGCCGAGTAGTGTACCCTATTTTCTCACCGTGTTCTTATCTTCTAGTTGGTGTCCAGTGGTCTTTGCTCTACCTGTATAGCTTCTGGTGGCAGTGCCGATGCTTTATGACCCAGTTTGGTGCACAGGTATCCAGCAGCACTGAACTAGTGAGACCTCATGAATCTCAATGAGCGCAGACCAGCTTGCTGTGTCTGATGTAGAACTGCTGTTATAACCCTATTAAATGGTGTGGATACTATCTGGCTGAGACCACAACAGGGATTCCAGTGAGGTGGGAGAATCAGGCTTTTTCTTTCTAAACTCACACCAATTTCTGTGCTTCAGAAGTCTCTCTCAGAGCCTTCGTCCATGCTGACTCATATGCTGTGGCAGGCATCGGATGCCTGGAGTGCATTGGGTTCTTTTCCAAAAGTCCACGTGACTTCATCACGTGAAACAGTGTCTTGTCAAACGCCAGATGCTGCATCTCCCCTGAATCCCATAAAGGGGGCTTTGTTGGCGTCTCAAACAGCCCGGCCCTTCTTGCATTTCTTGAACAGCTCTGGGACGGTGCACCAATGGTGCCAGAAGAAAACACATCATAGTTCTGACTGCGGCACTGAGAACTCCGCCTAAAACAAGAGGCAATATTGTTCTAACAAGGAGCACATGGAGGACACAGATGCCTTAGCCAAAAATCTGGGAAAGTTGAGAAAGAGGAAAATACCAATATGGCCAAATCCTTCTGAGCTACAAGTTAGGAAACATGTTTCATTCAGCATTGGTCTGCATTTTGGTAATTCAATAATAATAGCATTGCCCCACTGAAGAATTCAGAATTGCATAGAATTAAAACATAAGTGAATTCACAAGAGGCTCCCACTCTTGAACACATTCAACAGAAGGAATGTCTTCATTTGCCTGGAGAGTTTAAGTCTCACTCTTACACATCTTTGTAATGCAAAACAAACCCAATGACAAATTGCCACATTTTAGCTGGGTGGGAGAAAATGTGCTGTAGCAAGAAGCAGATTGAGAGTGATGTTCTTGTTCATACAGTGTCATATATAATTATTTCATCACGAGGGCTCTGAGCCATGCACCAAATATATACAATGATGAGTTCTTTCACATCTCTTTTCTTTTTTCTTTCTTTTTTTTTTTTTTTTTTGAGACAGAGTCTGGCTCTGTGGCCCAGGCTGGAGTGGAGTGGTACGATCTTGGCTCACAGCAACCTCCGCCTCCCGGGTTCAAGCGATTCTCTTGCCTCAGCCTCCCAAGTAGCTGGGACTACAGGCATATGCTACCACACCCAGGTAATTTTTTTGTATTTTTAGTGGAGACAGGGTTTCACCATGTTGGCCAGGCTGATCTCAACCTCCTGACCTCCTGATCCACCCGCCTTGGCCTCTCAAAGTGCTAGGATTACAGGTGTGACCCACCCCACCAGGCCTCACATCTCTTTTCATTTGATTAGATTTGCATAGCCTCAAAGCCTTGTGAGTGTCCTTCCCTGTGAAAGGTTCTCATGGGAGAAACTACTAGCCCCGTGATGTTCCTGGAAAAATTCTGACGACAACAACAAGAAACAACAGAAGCTGTGCAGTTTCTTTCTCTCCTGTCTTCTCTGTGCAGTAACATGGAGGCAGTCCCTGTAGATCAGAATGGAGAAAAGGAACGCATGTAAGTTCCAACAGTGCAAAGCCTAATCTTTGGATATTCAGCAATAACAATGGTGTTCACTAAAAGACAGTGGAGGAAGGGGTATATCAGAGACCTAGGTTTGCCTTTTCCAAACTCTACCCAATATCTTCCTCTCTTTCATTCACTTCCCTCATGCTGAATTCTGAAAATCTCCCCTAGTAGCCATCTAACATTGGCTTAAAATGAATTGAAAATATTCTTTAGAAAAAATATTCTTGGCCAGGCATGGTGACTCACTCCTGTAATCCCAGCACTTTCTGAGGCCGAGGCAGGCTAATCATGAGGTCAGGAGATGGAGACCATCCTGGCTAATATGGTGAAACCCCGTCTCTCCGAAAAATACAAAAAATTAGCCAGGCGTGGTGGTGAGTGCCTGTAGTCCCAGCTATTTAGGAGGCTGAGGCAGGAGAATGGCGTGAACCCGGCAGTGGAGCTTGCGGTGAGCCGAGATTGCGCCAGTGCACTTCAGGCTGGGCGACAGAGTGAGACTCTATCTCAAAAAAAAAAAACAAAATTCTTTAAAATTAAAAAAAAAAATTCTTTAAACATCTCTGAATATTCTAGATGTTTTGCCTTTTTTTTTTTTCATGGTTGTTCTTTTTTTTTTTTTTTATACTTTAAGTTCTAGGGTACATGTGCATAGCGTGCAGGTTTGTTACATATGTATACCTCTTGTGCCATGTTGGTGTGCTGCACCCATCAACTCGTCAGCACCCATCAATTCATCATTTATATCAGGTATAACTCCCAATGCAATCCCTCCCCCCTCCCCCCTCCCCATGATGGGCCCCGGTGTGTGATGTTCCCCTTCCCGAGTCCAAGTGATCTCATTGTTCAGTTCCCACCTATGAGTGAGAATATGTGGTGTTTGGTTTTCTGCTCTTGTGATAGTTTGCTAAGAATGATAGTTTCCAGCTGGATGTTTTGCTTTTATATTTAATCTTTTTTTTTCTATTACATAAGGAAACCAAGTTCATTTTAAAAATGAGAAAAAGGAGGGGCACAGTGGCTCACGCCTGTAATCCCAGCACTTTGGGAGACCAAGGTGGGCAGATCACCTGAAGTCGGGAGTTTGAGATCAGCCTGACCAACAGGGAGAAGCCCCGTCACTACTAAAAGTATAGAATTAGCTGGGCATGGTGGCGTATGCCTGTAATCCCAGCTACTTGGGAAGCTGAGTCAGTAGAATCACTTGAACCCAGGAAGCAGAGGTTGTGGTGAGCCAAGATCGTGCAATTGCACTCCAGCCTGGGCAACAAGAGTGAAACTCCATCTCAAAACAATAAAATAAAATAAATAAATAAAAATATAAACGAGAACAATACAGAAAAGGAAAAGAACAACAAAATCTCCTACACTCCCACCCGCCTTAGGACAACCCTCAGCCTCACCTTGGAATATTATGTCCTTAGATGCCTTTCTTATACAAATTAAACTATACTATTATTTGTCTGAGAAATTGTCTCAGAAAATCTGATGAGCATTATTTATTCTACCTTTTCATTACCTAAAGTTCAACAGAGCAACAGAACAGAATAGCAAGTAAAAATTTAAACACTTTTATGAACATTAAAAAAGTTTCCAAAAACTGGCAAAACTTCTTAGAAGTAGATCAAGGTTTGCAAAACTACTCACCAGGATGCATCCAAAATGACCTAGTTATTAAATGTTTGGTTTTTGACCTAGACATTGTTTGGCCAAATTGTCTTTTTTTCCAACCTGAATGTAGGCCATTCAGCCTTTAGCCAATGTAATGCTGCCAAAATTGTGTGTAACAAGTCTAAGAGACTTTCTTCATTTTTACCTCAGTATTCTTTCTGCAGAACTCAATCTCCATCCCTGACCTCATATTGTATCCTCTCCTGTGGCCCTGTTTAAACACTCTCTGGTTCTCCATCTGGCTCTCTGCCTAAATTTCCGGCAATTTCTTCAAAGTTCTTCCTCCTGAAAAGTCCAAGATGTATTGGGGAGGAAACTGGATATATGTAATGTGCGTAGTACCTAGTAAATATCTGCCCAACAAAAGTGGTATCTACTCTTATTTTTGCAGCCCTTTATCCAATAACAAGTACAGTATGCATGGTTTAAGTCTCTTTTAGTCTTCATAAAAATTAGGCATGAGTTAGTTTCCTTTCCCCCATGTAAGATTTGAAAGCACCAAGATGCTGAGAATATATGTGATTTGCATAAATGTGGAGGCAGATTTTAAACAGAGGTCTAACTATTAATTATTTTCTGCACAGAGCTAGATGTAATATGTGGATATGAGAATTGGCTTTGTTTGAAGTTGAAGGAAACTTTAAAACTTGAAAAACTGGGCGCAAAACTAAAAACTTGCTGTGTTTTCAAATTCTATTATGGCAAATTCTTTCACAAACCTTAAATTTGGGAATGTAAATAACATTCTTCCAGGCAATTCAGAGCTATTATTTAAAAGTTAAAAAAAACAGACTCCCTGATCAATGGCTTTTGTGAACTTGGTTGGCACTACAGCATGTGTTTTGCAGAGTCCACACAAAATTATTTACGGGAGGTCCTGTTGCTCAATGTGACTTCATATGTGTTTAATCATGTTTCACAGAACATGAAGAAAGCGCTCTCATTAGGATGGGAGGTCAACACGGCTCTGCTGGATGGCAGTGGCTTTGGATCTGATCTAAAAGAGCTGTATTCAATACGCAGAGACCATTTCCTCCATACGGTTACTCCGATCATTTACCTATTGCCTTACTCCTCATGGCAAACCTACACATTCTTGTGATTTTACAGATGGAAAGACTGAGGCATAGAAGGGATGAAGAGCCTGTCCAGGACCAGCAGTTAATCACAGGAGAACCGGGAGCTGAGCCCAGGCTGTCTGGCTTGCAGCTGCTCTGGACCTGCCTCTCTGTGCTGCAGGCTGTCGGATCCAATGTCCCTGGCATCTGTAGAGAAAAGCAATCCACGCAATTCTTATACATAAAATAAAAACCATTTTGGCTACTACAAAATATACTGTATTCATTCCACATTCACGTGAATTCATTGGTCAGTCCCAATTGCCCTCTTCCAATGTCACAGCAGGTGGGTTGGAGGATGGCACAGTGATCAGAGCTGTGTCACCCTGCTGGCCTGCAACCCTGTCACTGCACTTTCCCACCATGTACCTTATGTGTCTCCCTCCCCCCACCCAACAGAGGAGCCCACTCCCACATCCCAGAGCACGGTCTTCACCATGTTTGAATCTGATCAGACAACGCTGGGCAGTGCCCCTGTTTTTCAGGGAAAGAAATGCAGATCTACCCAGGAAGGTGGGAGGAGCACATGGAGGAGACAGCAGTCTGGGTCTGGAGTGCTGGTGGGATTTCTATGTGGTAGGAGTGAGTGAGGAGATATCTATTTTAGGAAAGAGGAAATATCTCATGAGAACAAATGCAGACTGGCCAAGCTGGACACAGTCACTAGTGGTCAAGGGAGCCTGGGAAGGGCAGGGAAGGAGCAGGAGCACAGGGAGACCTGGGAGTGACGGTTTGCAGCCTGAGTGTCCTCTGCATCCTGTCTTCTCCAGGCCCATAACCCACCTTCTATGAGCTTCCTTCCAGGCTCTGTCATGGAGAGACCCTCAACTGCCCAACTCCCTTCTAAAGGGTGATGAGTGGAGAGCACGTAGTGGGTTCAACCTGCTGGCTTCAAGACCATGAGATAGTGCATGCGTGAGTGTGTGTGCATGCATGTATGTATCTGCAGCATGTGTGTGTGTGCGTGCGTGCGTGTGTGTGCATGCGAGTGTGTGTGTATGTGCCTATAAAGGGCTTTGTGCAGGAAAGCAGCATGGAACAGCTAGATATTAGGATGGTAGTAAACCTGATGGGGACCAAACGAATTGAGAAAAGAAGGAAGAAGGAAGGAAAGGAGGAAGGGACGGAGGAAGGGAGGAAAGAAGAAAATAAAGGAGGGAGAAAGGAAGGGAAAAAAGTAGGAATTAAGAAATAAATAAAATAAACAGAAGTGAAAGGAGGCAGGTGCACAGTGTCAGGGGACACGCACCTCGGCGTGGCAGTGGAGATGGAATGAGAGGGACCAGAGGCTTCCCAGACCACCCTGAGGGGGACTCGCACAGCAATGAGTCAGTCCCTCCATCTCCCATGTTCCTCTTCGTGCTCAGGGGAAAGGGGACGTTTTCATTTTACAAAAGAAGAAATTACCTTACAGGACAAAGACAAAAACAAAAGTATTAAGATTGGTGCTGGATGGATAAGTTTGGACACCCAGCAAATACTTGGAAGAAAAATGAATAAGTTTTTTAGCTTATAGGCCCTATCATGAATGCAGTGAATTCAGCTCACCTGAGATTATTCACTGTGTTTTGTTTGTCTCAAAATATAAAACAGTAAGAAAACAGCCAATGTATTTAACCTGTGCCCAGCCTCGGCTGTGTGCCAAGTGCTGTGCTGGGCATGAGAGGAAATGCAAGGATGCATAAGACACTGTCCTTGACTCCTATGGGAGTGAGGGAAGGGCATTGCATGGCAGGAGAGGGAGCCCCCTCAAAGCCTACCACTTGTCAATCCCTACTGGTCTCATCCCTTCATTTGTGGTGGTATTTATTTGTGGGTGGAAAGGGGACACAGAGAGATGGAACATTTGGAAATATTGACATAAGAACCTCTGTGACTTCAAAACCTTCACCTATGTATATTTGTTAGTGTTGGTCTGACGCTTGTGTTAAACAAATCACATATGAAGCTCCCTGGTGGGACATTCAGAATTCAACGGTAACAGAAAAGGTGCAGAAAAACCTCAACACAAGCATTGCCTTCTTTCTCTATCCATGGGAAGAGGCACTTTCAGAGAATGTAGGGGATGATGATTCTGGCCAAACTAGGGGTGTGTGTTGCAAGACAGGAAAACATCTGCAAATCCAGCTGGAGATCCCACAACCTCGATCAATGATTATTTTGGTTTCCCATTTCAACCACTGGCTCCAGGTCTGTGGCTTCTGTTTTTTAATGAGAATGTTAGAGCCTGGAGGCCCTTTGGTCCAGTGCAGTTGGGTGGGCAGTGGCTGGGGCAAGCGTGCAGAGCAGAGCTGCCCAGCGGTGGACAACACCTTGTTAAGACTCTTCCAGCTCTCCTGGGGAGGGGGTGCAAAACAAACCTGGCATTTTGTGCCTGAAGCACCATTTACTTTATGTTGAAGTGATAGCTCAGTAGGTAGCTGTTTTTAAAATTTTCCCTTCACCATGCATGTTATAAAGGGAAACTTTTGGCTTTGGTTTCTTTAATAAAAATCTGGCGGTAACCATTCCAGAAACCCATTATGAAGTTGTTTTTTTCCAGCAATGACAATTGCGATCATTGTGCACTTCAGTCCAGTATCCAGGTGGGCTCTTGACCAAGAAGACTTCTTCCTTTGCCAGAACCTGGGATCAAGAAAACCCCAGCCACAAACAGGCTGAAGTGATTTGCTTTTTGTCAGCTCCTCGATTGCAGGAGAACCCTCCACTCTCACCACACTTGCATCCCTCACTTATACTGTGCACCCCATTGCATCTGGGTCAGGAAAGCAGGGTACCTTAGGTCCAGAGGCAAACACAGCACTAGTTGTCTTATTGGGGGCATCTCTCTACCTGTACTACCCATCACCAAGATTTCATGCTTCATCTTGGAAGGAAACAGCAGGGAAGTGGCAGGGGATGAAGGGACACCAATTAACTCCCCAGAGAGAGAGGGGGCATGTGTAAAGGTGGAAAGGCTGATGCTCTCGAAGAGGCTCTATGACCTGATAGGATCACCAGCCCCATGAGACCTTTCATCTCCATGGCCTGGGCAACAGACGAGTGTCACCTTTGGTTAAGGCCACCATGGTCTTGTCTGCTGGCGGGTACAGGGTTCATAAGGAATGGGATGGCAACCTTGGGCACCAATTTCTCTAGTTCTGAGAACACCTGCAGCCAGGAGGTTTCTTTTTCCCATCCTAGGACTCTTCATCACTTTGGCCCAAACATAAACATAATCAGTCTCCAAATAGTGAGCCATTGTCCATTCCTCTGTTCTTTCATCCATTTTCATTATACAGCATAATAGTGCACAACTGTACAGCTCCCTCAGAAAGAGTTGGGGGATCTAAAGAGCCTGGGATCTAGTAAAGACATTGAATTTATGGTTACAAAAAAACCTTCCCACAAAAAAAAACTCCAGTTCCAGAGAACTTCCCTGGTGAGTTCCACCAAAGAAGAAATAATACCCATTCTATACAAAGACTTTTAGAAAATTGAAGAGAATGGAATTTCTCCTAACTAATTCTTTGAGGCCAGCATTACCCTGATACCAACCTAGATAAAGTCATGACCAGAAAAGAAAACTAAAGGTGAATATCTTCCATGAAATAAGATGCAAAGATTCTAAACAAAATTTTAGTAAATCAAATTCAGTGATATACAAAAAGGATATACATTATGGCCAAATGAGGTTTATCCCAGAAATACAGAGTTGATTTGACATTTGAAAATGTATCAATCAAATTTACTGTACTAATAAACTAGAAAAGAAAAACCATATGATCATTTAAATATATGTAATTTTTTGAACAAAAGTTAACATTCATTCCTGCCATTCCTGATAAACTCTTAGCAGACTGTAACAGAAAGGAATTTCTCAACCTCATAAAGAATATCTGCAACAAACCTATAGTTAATATAGTACTGATTAATGAAAAAATTGAATGCTTTCTTCCTGATATCAGGACAAAACAAGATACCTAGTCTCATAACTGCTATTCAACATTTGTTGAAGTTTCTAGCCTATGCATCCATCTTGGAAAAGAAGAGGCAAAACAGTTCTTTCTTTACAGATGACTAAAATGTGATGGAATCTACGAAAAGCTACTAGAACTAGTAAATAAGTTAAGCACATTTGTATGATACAAGCTAACACACAAAAGCCGATTGTATTTCTATATACTAACAATGAACAAAAAAATTCAAAAAATTTAAA
This sequence comes from Piliocolobus tephrosceles, assembly GCF_002776525.5. Classification (NCBI taxonomy): domain Eukaryota; kingdom Metazoa; phylum Chordata; class Mammalia; order Primates; family Cercopithecidae; genus Piliocolobus; species Piliocolobus tephrosceles. The sequence continues at coordinate 88,442,129 of NC_045442.1, read as the reverse complement.
ACAGCACTGTTTAAAAAGGCATCAAAAATAGTAAATACTTGGTGATAAATATCACAAAAGATGTGAAAAACCTGAAAACCTATATACTGAAAATTAGAAAATATTGCTGAGTAAAATGTAAAAAGACCTAAATAATTGGAAAGGTATAACTTGTTTACAGATTAGAAGGGTCTATATTATTATGATATCACTTTTTCTATAGTTTCAGTGAAATCCCTATCCAAATTCCAGAAGGAGATTTTAGGTAGAAATGTACAAGCTGGTTCTAAAAATTCATGTGGAAATACAAAGGATCTAGAATCACCAAAGGATCACTGAAAAAGAAAAGCAAAGTTACAAGTCTGATACAAACTAGTTTTAAGATTTATCACAAAGCTAGAGTAATCAAAACAGTGTGGTATTGGCAGAAAAAAAAAAAAAATACATCAGGGTAACAGAATAGATTCCAGAAATAGATTGACACATAAATGGTACAACTAACTTTTGACAAAAGTGCAAAGTCAATTCATTGGAGAAAACATAGTCTTCTAAACAAATGGTGTTGGAATAAGTGGATCACTATATGCAAAAATAATGAACTTTGATACATATACAAAAATGACTTCAAAATAGCTCACAGATCTACATGAAAAACCCCCAAATTTAAAAATTTCAGAAGCAAACAGAAGTAAATCTTTTTAATGTTGTGTTAGACAAAGATTTCTTCACTGTGACATCAAAAGTAAAGTCCATTTTTAAAAAAAGATGAATTTGACTGGGCATGATGACTCACACCTGTAATCCTAGCACTTTGAGAGGCTAAGGCAGGAGGACTGATTGAGTCCAGGAGTTGGAGACCAGCCTGGGTAACATAGAGAGACCCCCATATCTACAAATAATAAATCAATTAACCAGGCATGGTCGCGTGTGCCTGTGTTCCCAGCTACTCAGAGGGTTGAGATGGGAGGATCACATGAGCATGGGAGGTTGAGGTTGCAGTGAGCTGTGATCGCACCACTGAACTCCATCCTGGGTGACAGAGTGAGAACTTGTCTCAAAGAGATAAATTAGATAAATTTGACTTTATTAAATTTGACAATATTAAAAACTCTGATATTTGAAAACCACTGAGAAGAGAATGAAAAGACAAGTCATTACCAGGTGAAAATACTTGTTGATCAAATATCTAATACATAACTTGTATTCAGTATATAAAGGACCCTCAGAAGTTAATAATAAGAAGATAAACAACACAGTAAAATAATTGTGGCCCTATGTTAAAAAAAAAAAAGAATAGGGAAAACAGACACTTCAGCAAAGAGCAAATAGCAGAAGAAAAGATGGTCAACATCATCAGTAATTTGGAAAATGCAAATTAAAACCATAATGAGATACCATACACACTTATTAGAAGGGCTCATATAAAAAGAGTGACCACACCAAGTGCTGGTGAGGATGTGGGGAAGCTGGACTTTTATACATTGTTGGGGAGGAGGGATGTGAAATGGTACGATCACTTTGGAAGAGAGTTGTCAGTTTCTTGAAAAGTTAAACGTATGCTTACCAAATGATCCAGCTATTTCATTCCTAGGTATTTGCTTCAAAAAAAAAAAAAAATGAAAATACATGTCTATACAAAGAGTTATGCGTGAAAGTTGATACAGCTTTTTTATTTGTAATAGCCAAAATCTGAAAACAATCTAACTGTTCATAAACATATGAGAGGATAAACAAATTGTGGTATGTTCATGTAATAACACTATTCTACAATGAAAAGGAATGAAATATTGATACATGAAACAGTGTGGCTGAATCTCAAAATAACTACACTGAGTGAAAGAAGCCAGACTTAAAAGGGCACATCGTGTAGGCACATCATTCATATAAACTCCAGGAAATGAAAACTAATCATTAGTGACAGAAAGAAGATCAGTTTAATTGACTGGGCATGGGGCAGAGTAGAGGCATGGGTTACAAATAGGTACAAGAAAACATTTGGTGGGGAGACATGTTTCTATCTTGACTGTGGTGGTGGCTTCATGAGTGTATGAGTAGGTCGAACATCCAATTGTACACTTTAAATGTGTGCAGTGTATGGTACGTGAACCACACCTCAATAAAGATTTAGAAAATAAAGAGAATTAAAACAGCAATGAGATACCACTACATACCTGTTAGAATGGCTGAAATCCAAAACACTGGCAACATCAAATGCTGATGAGGATGGAGAGTGGCAGGAACTCCACTTCATTGCTGAATGGTACAGCCACTTTGGAAGAGACTTTGGCAGTTTCTTACAAAACTAAATACACTTTTAGCATATGATTCAGCAATCACACTCCTTCATATTTACCAAAAGGAACTGAAAATCAATGTCCACAGAAACATGCACATGGATATTTATAGCACCTTTGTTCATAATTGCCAAGACTCGGAAACAATCAAGATGTCAATAGGTGAATGGATAAACTGTGGTACATCCAGACAATGGAATAATATTCAGTGCTTAAGAAGAAAGGAGCTATCAAACCATGAAAGGACATGAGGAAAACTTAAAGGCATATTGCTAAGTGAAAGAAGCCAATCTGAAAAGGCTACATACTGTGTGATTCCAACTACATGACACTCTTGGAAAGGCAAAATTATGGAGGCAGTAAAATGATCAGTGGTTGCCAGGGGGTAGTGGGGAGGAAGGAATGAATAGGCAGAGAACAGAGAAATGTTAGGGCAGTGAAACTACTTTGTACAATATCCTAACAGTGGATAAATGTCATGATAAATTTGTCCAAACCCATAGGGTTGTGCAACACCAAGATGAGCCCTAATGTACACTGTGGACTCCTAATGTACACTGCATCCTAATGTACACTGCAAATGTGTCAGGATGGTGACACAGGGGCACGGGGACTCTCTGTACTTTCACTCAATTTTGCTGTGAACTAAAACTGCTCTCAAAAGCAAAGTATATTTAAAATTTAAAAAAATGAAGAGAAGGATCGAAGAAAAGATGGAGAGATGCGGAAAGAAGACAGCAGGAAGAGAAAAACAGAGGAAGGAAAGGCAGAAAGAGGGGAAAATGTGAAGGATTCTCTTTGGGTTTGGGTGGCTGAGAGGTTGGATGGTGGTGAGCAGGTGCCTAGGAATGTTTCAGAAACTCTTCCGCCCAGTCACCACACTGAGATCCACTGTGTTCATCTCAGCATGGCCATATGTCACCTGTGGGAAGGAGCTTGGGTCCTGAGAAGGAAGGGTCTTCTTTTCCAGTGGCTCTGACCCCAAGTCTGAGGCTTTCTCAGCACTTCCAGAGCCTCTGGAGAATGATTTCATTAGTCCTGCTCTCTGTACTTTGCTCACACCACGGCAGAGAAATTTCCATCAGCTTTTAGCATGGCCCATGATGCCTTGAAGGCTGAGGCTCCATCTTCTGTCTGGACACTCTCACTCAATAGGCTTCAGCCACACCAGCCTTCTCTCTTCACCTAAAACCAACCAAACTCCTTCCTGTCCAGGACTTTGCACACACAGTTCTCAGGCCTGGGTACTCCCCTCAACACGCCTGAGCCTGCCAAGGTCTGGAGGTCTAAGGGACATGTTACCAAATAACCAGACTTTCCATTTCCTGTTCTCAGACTAGATTTACTCCTTTATATCAGCCACAAACTCTAGTTTCCCATCCAACACTAAGTGAGAATCACAGTGCTGCTGTCATAAAATAGAAGGTGAGATTTGCCTTTTTCACTTCACGTCTTTTGTGAAACCACTCCCACATCTACACATGCCCACGAATAAAGGCAAATGCCAACCTGCAGGGCCTGCCTGCTCCTAGTCCCTGGGTCCCTGAGGCCCGTGTGCATTAGGTCCCAGTCCCCTTCCTTGAGAGCATCACTTTACCGAACACAAAGCTCCTGGCAATCACCTGCCTCTGCAGTTTTGAACGTGGAGATGTGGAAATTCTCTAGGTTCCCTCCTGACTCATGGAGCTCCTAGCTGGGCTACTGCCCCTGCATTAGCATGCAGCCAGTGCATCTCAGTTTAAAATCTGAGAGCAAAGAGCTGTGACCTCAACTGCGAAAAACAAACTCAATACAATTCCCGGTTGGAGCTTGTGGGTTCTTCCCTAAAACCCACAGGCTCAGCTTCCCAGCTTTGCCTTGAGTCTGTCTATAAATTACTTTTATAGGAATGTTATCACGTTATTGAAAAGCAATAAAGCCTTCCTAGACATGCAGCTCTCCTGTTTTTGCAATCTTGTGTGGATGGCTTCTATGTACTACCTCACCCATCTTCATCCAAGCTACTCAATCCCCTTAATACCTCCTGGTGGATCTTTCCCATAGTCACCTTTTAGCTTAAGAAGAAAGAATACACTCCAAATGGAATAATATTACTACCAGATTATTCTTATATCTCAATATCTATAGGGAGCTAACAGCTGGGTCAAAGAACATAAATAACATGTGGATTTTATTTGAGAGTGAACTCTTATCAACAGGGAAGCTGCTGCCTCCTAATGTTTCTGTAAAGTCTCTTGGTGTTTTGTACAGGGATTGCTTTCAAACGCATGAGTTCTCAACTACTCTTCAACTTTGCAGACTGCTTTTCTCTTTGAGCTCTGATAGAAAATAGTCCCCAGGGCTGGGTGTCACGTCCTTCCCCTAGGGGCTACATGTTCCCCTGCTGTGTGACTGCAGAGCTACCTGCCCTCGCTGGGACCGTCCCACTCACTCTGGGGGCCCACAAGGAGGCAGGGAGGGCAGCTTGCCTAACAGGCCCTCAGCTCACTATTGCTGCCCTGCTACCCAGGTCATCATTGAAGGGACCACTGGTCAGTCTGCTTCCAGGCTCCATCCAACGCCCAGGTCTCTTCTTCAGCCTGAGACTGAAGCTGACCACGTCATTCCATCTAAAACCCTTCATGGAACCTGCTGTTTGCAAGATGAAGTCTCAGATCCTCCGTGGGAACCTGGATGTGTGTGGGTCCCGCCCTGCCTGTCTCTCACCTGGTCTCCTGACCCGCTCCAGATTTTCCTAAGGTTTCCTGGAGCTGGGGGGCTTCTCCTGAGACCACCATAAGACTGCAGCTTCCCCACATGTTGCTGGAGCTGTTTCCTTTCCTTTACATAATTTCTTATTCTTTTTCTCCACTTGAATAACTACATACTTATCCTTCAGGATGCGTGTGTGCGTGTGTGTGTGTGTGTGTGCATGTGTGTATACCTGTGCTGCATGCTTCCCTAAAAGAGAAGAGAAATGCTTCCAGTGACAATGAGACAGTGGCAGCAGATGGAGCAGAGAGGTGGGATCAGCCCTGGGGACTTCTGCACTGACACCTCCTCTTGTGTAATTTAGGGATGTATTAGTCTGCTAGGGCCACCATAACAAGAAACCACCAGCTGTGTGGCTTAAGCAACAGAAATGTATTTTTTCACCATCTTGGAGGCTGGAAGCTCAAGATCAAAGTGTTGCAGGGTTGGTTTCTTCTGAGGCCTCTCTCTTTGCCTTGCAGATGCTGCCTTCTCTCTGTGTCTTCACGTGGTCTGTGTGTGTCTGTGTCCTAATCTCCTCTTCTTATAAGGACTCCAGTCATATGGGATGAGGCCCCCACAACAACCCCACCTTACCTTTATCACCTCTTTAAAGGTCTTCTCTCCAAATGCAGTCCCATTCTGTGAAATGGGGATCAAGATTCCAACACATGGATTTTGTGGGACACAGTTCAGCCCACACTGGGAAGGGGTCCTTTCTCCAACCTGGCCCCAGTTGCTCTTTCCCTCTGTAATAGGAGTGTTGGGGGCTCATGATGGTAATCTTGTGGGTCCTCTTCTGCTTTCAATTTTCTGGAAGAAGAGTCAGGCAAGGCGAACCCAGAGCTGAGGCCGTTCCATCCTTGTGCCGTTCTGTTAGATAACGAACCAGCGTGTCAGACAGGCTTATCTGTGTGGTGCCTGAGTCCTCACTTTGCTTTCTTTTCCCTCTCTCGCAGGGAGAGACAGAGGAGCAAACCAGAGGAGGTGGGCGGTGGAAATGCCCAGATCCCTGTATGGTCCACAAAGCAGGGGATCCAGCATTGAAAGGCTTAGAACAAAGAGAGAGTGGAGGGAAAAGGAGAAGGGCACTAGGGTGAGGCCTCCAGATGACAAAAGAAAAGCCATTTGACCTACAGTGGCTGGCGAAGTAAGTGGCCTCTCAGGAGGGACTGGGGCCTCTCCTTCCTTCCCTCTAGTCTTTAGGGATGGCTTCAGCACACGCCACTGTCAACACAAGAGAGAAAAACTGCTCACTTCTGGGGTGTCCTACTGGGTGCCCATGGTTGCAGGGCTCAGCCTGCAGACATCTCACTTTATAGGTCCCTGAGTCATCCTCCAGATGTCTGCCCTGCAGAAAGTCAGGCATGGAGCCCAGGGGCTGTGGTGTACACTTTGGAACAGGAAACATCTAACATTGCTTAAAAAAATAGAAGACTCTGCTGTGTTTACTTTTGAAACCACTTGCCAGCCTATCCTGGCAAACTGGAAGGCAGAATAACTTGATAATTTTGGAGCAGATAGAACTCTGGTCTCCAAGTTCAAGTCCAACTCTAGAGTCATGCTCTTTGCAGTGGCCCAAGGACTGAGTGTGGATTCTGTCACAAACAGTATTTATGTGGTCATAGTCACAGATGCTCCTTAGTGATTTTCCTCTGTAAACGCCCACGTGTGGACAAGGGCATAGAACACTCCACTATCGTTATCACAAAAGAGTGGCTAAGCTGGCACTTTGCAGAAGTGTTCTCCAGTGGGAAGTCTGGCTGACACTTCCCCAGGCTTGGACAGGCCCCCAACCCATATGCCACTTCTGTAGGTCTCCACCTGCGGCTGTGGAGGCTGCACTCAGAATGCAGTTCACATTCGGGCTTGTCACAGGTGCACATTGTGATAGGACTTACTATGTGTTTGGAGAAAGGAACAGCTTGTCCTAATTCTGCAAGGTATCCGTGGACTGTGAAGTGCTGGTAGACTTCAGGGGTAGTGACACCTGGTTACTCACATGCTTCCCTCTGCATTGGGAGCACACTGGGCGCCAGCCAAGTCTGAACAGCTCGTGGTGGGTCCCAGTTTGTACACAAGGCCTGGCACAAGATAGGCATCAATGTGATGAAAGAAAGGAACTAGTGGAGATCTGGGGATGAGAAGAGTCCCTGGAGGGAGTGCAGGGAGAGATGAGAGGGGCTCCCAGGGCAGGGCTGAAGGCAGAGAGGAGAGCTGACCTTCAGGTCACAAGAGCATGAGCCATCGCCAGAGCCAGCAGGCATGCAACCTCAAGCAAGGCCTCAGCCTCTGAGCCCTCAGGTTTCCCCATCAGAGCACGAGGGCAGGAACAGCAGCTCTAGCAAGGACTCTGTCGGAGAAGTCATTGAATTGATATTTTGTTTTTTAAGTTATTAAAATGTTTATTTAAATTGATAGCCAAAATTATATATATTTATTGAGTAAAACATGATGTTTTGAAGTGTACATACATTGTGGAATGACTAAATCTAGCTAATTAACATATGCATCACCCCACCTGGTTATGATTTTTGTGGTAGGAACACTATACATCCACTTATTCCTTTATCTAACTGACATTTTCTATCCTTTGATCAACATCTCCCCAATCCCCCAGTACCACTCCCCAACCCCCTGATAAACAACATTCTACTCTCTACCTCTGAGATCAACTTTGTTAGATTTTACATATGAGCTCATATGTCTTGTTTTCTTTTCTTTTCTTTTCTTTTCTTTTCTTTTCTTTTCTTTTCTTTTCTTTTCTTTTCTTTTCTTTTCTTTTCTTTTCAGACAAGGTCTTGCTGTGTTGCCCAGGCTGAAGTGCAATGGTGCAATATCAGCTCACTGCAGCCTCGACCACCCAGCAATCCTCCCACCTTAGCCTCCCAAGCAGCTGGTACAACAGGCACATGCCACCATGCCCGGCTAATTTTTTTATTATTTGTGTAGAGAGAGCATTGTACTACATTGCCCAGGCTGTTCTTGAGGCTCAAGTGATCCTCCCAACTCAGCCTCCCAAAGTGGTGGCATTACAGGCATGAGCCACTACACCTGGCCACTAGCTAGTATTTCTAAAATGCTTAGAATAGCCCCAGGCACAGAAATGGAAGGATACAAGTGTTTAATAAACTAGACAAATGAAAAGAAGAATGTCAACCTTGACAACGTGAAATTAAACATGAGGTGATAGAATTTGGGAGTGGGAAGGCGGAGGGAGAGGGAGGTGCCGATGCAGCTTGCTCAGAAGCGCTTTCGAGGAGACCTCGGTGACAGGCTTAGTCTCCTGTGCATTCACAGCCTCCACAATAGGATGCCAATCTCCTGTCCAAGTGCATTGACACTATTGCCTTTTCTTAGGGTGCAAGCTTACTGGACTCTTTTTGCCAAATGCAAGAAAAGCAGATAACTGTGGCCATCCGACTGGAATAGGCCCCTCATCTTGCCAAGCCTTGTGATGCGTGCATAGCTGTTGCCTCCTTCTCTCCCTTCTCAGGGTCTTCTTCTTTCTCCTGACTCCTGACATCCATCATGTGACTTCTGGGTCTCCCACATGAAAAATCATGTCAACCCACCCCTGGGCAAAGCAAAAGACAGAGGCCACATTCACACAGGTTCCAACTCTGGAACTTTCTAGGCAGGAAGAGGTAGATAAGAGATGGAGACAGACACACCAGGAAAATCATATGGTCTCAGATCCAACAACTGTGGCCAAGGCGCCTTCCCTTCCTGCCCCTGGGAGGCTGGGACCTTTCAGGATGCTGCATCCTGGAGGGTCCTGGGTGCAGCAATGGGGGTAGGGGAGGCAGGATGTCACTGCTGGCCCAGTCGCTGTCTTCTCAGACGTGTGTCTCAACCAAAGTCCTCCTCCATTCTCACCTATGAAGAAAATTTCACTCAAATAAATGTTTTCATCCTGTCACAGAAACTCTCTTAGCCCTCAGGCTAGGGAGTTTCTCTGCAGAGAATGGTCTCTCGCTCTCATGATCAAGGGGATTTATATCTTCCCAAATGCATTTGTTTATTTTGGTAAGAAAACCTAAGAGAGAGGCTTCCTCTCTGTCCATTCCATGTGTGGTTCATTCTCAGGGCAGACCAGGAGCTTGGGCTCTGGAGGAAGGGTCCAGCCTCAGATTGCACTGAGTGCCCGCTGAGGCTTCAAGACGGTGCCTGGGTTCATGGAAGGTGGCTGAGGGTGCCTTCACACAGCCACCACCAGCCAGGGTTCCTTCTTTCCACCTATTAAGATGACCTGTTTTTGAAATATCTAAGTTTGTTCTAACTCTTGCATTGGGGAAAAAATGATAGGAAAAGTACAACAAAAATACCTAGAGGCTTGTCAAAGTGAGAAATGAAGACTCAACCCTAGGGCTGGGTTCAGTCTGTTCTTCCCTCTGCTCCTCACTGTCTTAAACCTTGCACAGCTGTGTGTGGGCGTAGTGGTGGGGGGTGGGGGGTGGGTCACACAGGCCTAATAGGACCAGAAATTCTCCAACTCATCTTTCCAGAAATGAAAGAGACAGGTAGCCTCCATATCACAAAATGTAGAATCTGAAAGTTTGAGGGTAGCTGGGTCCTGAATTTGGAAGTGAGTGAACAGTCTCTGGCCCTAGATCTCTTGGTGGGGAACAGCTGCCACTGGGGAGGCTGGGGTCATGGGCCTGTTCCCTGCCTCTGTGCTTACTAGTAATGACAATGAACAACATCTGTCCGTGCCCTGCCTCTTCATGCATGACCTCTAGAGCACCCTGTGGATCTTCTTTCCCCATGGGTATGTAGGTGGGTGGCTCTCAGAGCAGCTGTCCTGGGCCTTGTCCACCCATGTCCCAAAGAAAGTGTCCATCAGTGACCTCCCTTCCCTTCTATTTCACCCCAGTGAGCACACACACAGTCCTCAGTGAGTGATACAGGCATGAGGAGAGTTGGGTGGTGACTTGGCTAGCTCCTAGTGGCACTGCAGACCCAGGAGAGTTGAGGGGGCAAAGCAGTCTCCTTTCTGCCTTCTTGCTTCTCCCAAAGGTAGAATGCCAGAGGACAGGAAGGGCAGGGGAAAATCTTAGCAGAGCTGAGTGACTTCTCATGTTCAGAAGAGAAATCTCCTACATTCAGTCTTAGGCAAGAAATCCGTATGTCTCTCCATATAGTAGCACTGAGAACACACTCCAGCCACTGGATGGAAATGAGATTCAAACGAGAGACGTGAAAATGTCCCCCAAACCCTGGGTCTGATTGCACAATCCCCAAACCATGACAGCCCAGTGCCACATGAGCTCAGGGACAGGACCCTTTTCCTGAAAACAGTGGCTTTTTTGTACTTAGGAAACATAGCCAGTGTTGGGTGGACACAGAGCTGGGTGCTACTGAGGGAGGAGATGGTATTTGGGATGAACCATTGCTCTGCAGGTGGGGCAAAGACTAGGAAGAGGCTCTGTGGTGCTGGGGTGTTAATTTGTCTGGGAACAACTTTGAACTTGACCGTGAGTTTTTCATTCTGGTTTCTCCATGGTACCTGGCTGGGTCTCTCCATGGCAGAAAAGAAAGACCCCTCACCCATTAACGGTGGAAATATTCATGGTGCAGCCACATGGGACCTGGAGAGTGAGGGAAAGTGGAATGATAGAGAAAAAGGAAGGAGGCCACCAGCAGATGGGAAGAAATAAGACAGCTATATGGTCATACACAATTTCCTCCAGGCAGGCTCCTCTCCACGCCTGGCTAGGTCCATGTGGAGCACAGGGGAACCCTTCCTGTGGAGTTGTGCATGGATTTAGCCTTGAGAACAAGGACAACATGGATGTTGCCATTAATGACATTGCTGTCTTTAGGGAAGATGATCCTGGAGCCTCCCTCCAGCCACACCTGCTGACAACATGCCAGGTCTTGTTCTTGGCACAGTTTGCCCATCAGGGTTGGGTCTCACCTCATGGTCTTCATGCACTTTGTGGAGCCATGACAGTCCTCCTCTAGGGACACCACAGCAAATGAACCGCAGTGAGGTTCTGGCCTCCAGCTGAGTGGTTCCAGGCTCTCCCTGGCCTTTTACTCAGCTTATGGAATTTGGCATAATCTGGAGCATCCAATGGCCTCCCACTCTCTTCCTCTGAAAGGATGAAGTGGCGGCTGCTCACAAAGAAGGTATTAAAGGAGTCAGAGCCACCAATGGAAGAAGCAAAGGTGCGTGTGGGTCCCCATGACCTGGAAATGTTCAGGCAGCTTGGCCCATCCTGGCGTCACCCCAACCTCCTCACCCTATCCTAGTTCCTGGGACTAGAAAAGCAGCCATTAGTGGGACCAGTGTCAGGTGGGCTCATGCAGCAAGGAAATCCTGCGGCCTGGGGAGATTGTACTCTCCTCCTCATTGGATTCTGTGACAGATCTGCTCATAACACACGTTTACTTTTCCCTGGTGGAAGTTCAGAGGGACCCAGTCTATCAGAAGGTGAAGGACCCAGTGAGACCTCAGCAGGTGTGATTCTCAGCCCTGTGCCATGTTCCTGTATCTGAGACTCAGGGACTTCACACCATTGAGAAGTAGTGGCTTCAAAGGGTGCACTAGTTGGTTTTGGGTCACAGAGAAAGTTGTTCCTGGGCACCAGATTTGGCTTATCTCCAGAGACCTACAGTCTAAGACAATGAAACAGGACTTACACACAGTAAGGGGGCCTGTGAAAGGTCAAGTTGCGTCCCTCCACATTTATATATTGAAATCCTAACTCCCTAGTAGTTCACAATGTGACCTTATTTGGAGATAAGGTAAAGACAGATGTAATCAAGTTAAAATGAGGTTCCTAATCCCACATGACTTTCATCTTCATAAGAAGGGGAAATTTGGACACAGAGACACACATAGGGGCAAGGCTATGTGAAGAGACACAGGGTGAAGACGGCCACCCACAAGCCAGCAGTGGCCTCAGAGGAAACAACCCTGCTGACACCGTGACCTTAGGCTTCCAGCCACCAGGGCTGTGAAGCAATACATCTCTGTTCTTCAGGTCTCCTGGTTTGTGGTGCTTTGTTATGGCAGCCCTAGAAATGAATACAGGGCTAAGGGCTAATAGGAGACCTGTGTCAATGAGAAGGCAGGAAGTCCACGAGTGGCCACCCCACCCCAGGCTTGCTCTGCTCCCAGCATGGTTTGCCCCATTGTTTCCTACCTCTTGCTTGAAAGGAAAATCAGGAGACCCCAAGAGTAAGGAATTTTTTTAGTTGAATACTGCTGGGGAAATGAACGTGCTTGACTAAAAAATCTCTCTGCAGGCCTGTGCTCTCAGCCAAAACCTACCATATGGTCGTTTACCCCCTGTAGAGCTGGGCCTCAAGGGCAGCTGCTGATCCTGCACACAAAGAAGGAGGTCTCTGGAGACACCCAACAACAGTCTTACACCCCATACCAAATGTAGGGCAGCCCAAAGGCATGGCTGGGCCAACACCTGGGGTGGGCCTACTGGGACCACACATTTCTTTGTGTATCCAGCTTCCATGTAGCAGACTCTTGCTCATTGGAGCATACCTCAAGGAGGCTTTTAATAGCAAGAACTGTACTAGAATCAGTAGGGAAGGAGGCTCTGGCCTTGGACCCTGCTGTGGTTTGAATGTGGCCACCAATGTTCATATGTTGGAAACTTAATCCCCAATGCAACAGTGCTGAGAGTTGGGACCTATAAGAGATGACGAGGTCATGATGGCTCTGCCCTCCTTTATGGGTTAATCTTCTTAGTGCAGGAGTGGGCTCCTATTAAAAAAAAAAAAAAAAAAAAAGGTAGTTCAGCCTGATTTTCTCTCTGTCTCCCATGCCCACTTTCCTTCTACCACAGGGTGACACTTATCAGATGCAAGTGCCATGCTCTTGGACTTACCAGCCTTCACAACCAGGAGTGACATCAGTTTCTCTTGCTTATAAGTCACCCAGTCTGTGGTATTCTGTTACAGAAGCAGAAAACAAAGACAGAGCCTTTTCATCAGAAAGTTCTATTATCCGGGCATGCCAGAGTGGGGTCACAGAGACAGGTTTGGATGTCCATTGAGAGGTAGGGAGCTAGTTCAGGGACATTAGCAGTTTTCTTATTACTTCTCCCCTGAGAGTCAGAGTCTGGCCTTTTCTGGGAAGAATGAGGTCTGAAGAGAGGTTGATTATTACTCCTTCTCAGGTGGGAGGGATGTGAGTGGACATTGACGGAGGATGTGGCTTCCATCTGTGAGGATTCCTGATCTACCCACTTACCTTGCCTTAGGTAATTCACAGCTGGGGTAGGACCATTTACCAAGCTGCACATTGCCATCTTCTCTCTAGCAAACTGCAGAGGACGCAAAGGGAACTTTGCCTTCCTCTTCTCCAGAAAGTTTAAGGCTTTTGGTCTGGGAGGGGGCGGGGGTTGTTAATAGTTTTTCAGTTTTCTGACCCCAAATAGAAGTTGAAAAAGTGCTTTTACACCCCTCAAGGCAGGCTCCCATGTGGGATAAAAAGTTATCTGGGTGTTGCTGAGAGGGTGCTGGGCTGAATGAGGGGGGTTGCCCAAGGGTGGCACAGGCTCCCTGCACTTTGGAATAGGAGGATGAGGATCTGCACCACGTGCCAGGGTCCTGCCTGGAAGGGCCACAGTGCCACTATTTTTTCCTGTTGGGCTGCTATAACAAAATATTGTAAACTGGGTAGCTTCTAAAGAACAGAAGTTAATTTCACACAGTTCTGAAGGCTGGGAAGTCCAAATCTGTCACCCACAGATTTCAGTGTCTGGTGAGAGTCCATTTGATAGACGACTGACATTGGGTAGGTCTTCCCACCCCAGTGAATTGAACTTATAGCCCAATTTACTTAAATAAAATATAATTTTACTTAAAAAAATCAAATTATGTGATGTTTCTTTTATTTCAGCATTATAGAGCAAACTCAAGCTTTCCTGTTAATTACCTTTCAATGTTTAAAAATCTTTGAACTGTAAGCATTGTTTAATCTCTTTTACAGATAGGGAAACCGAGGCACAGGGAAGTAAATACGTACATACTAGACAAGCAGAGAAGCAGCAGCCAGGGGTGGCAAACTCCTTGTATGAGGAGAAATCATTTGTATTTAAGTTACAGAAAACACAACATATTTACTCATGTTTTGGACAAGCCTGGGGTTAGGGTTGCAGTCAGGCAGCTGAGTTATGCAGAGGCTTGGATGATGTCAACAAAACTCAGTTTCCCTCAGTCTCTTAGCCCTATTCTTCTGTGCCCTTCATTCTCAAGTTTCGTGTGATGGGAACATGCCAGTCAGCAAGTTCAGAGTGAGGATACTTGGATACAATTCAGCAGAAGATCTGTTCTTCTTTCTTAGGTCCTGTATAGACTCATGGTTCCTTATGGGCTCTAGTTGGGTCTATGTCCACCCCAAGTCAGTCACTGGGGGATGCAGTATTTCTTGCTAGGCCTGAGTCATATACTCATCCCCGGACAAGTGATGAAATGGGTGGGGTAGAGGGTGGGAGCTGAGACTAAAGAATAGAGATGGTGGCCAGGCATCGTGGCTCACAACTGTAATCCCAACACTTTGGAAGGTTGAGACAGGTGGATTACCTGAGGTTGGGAATTTGAGACCAGTCTGACCAACACGGAGAAACCACATCTCTACTAAAAATACAAAATTAGCTGGATATAGTGGCACATGCCTGTAATCCCAGCTACTTGGGAGTCTGAGGCAGGAGAATTGCTTGAACCCAGGAGGCAGAGGTTGTGGTGAGCCGAGATCATGCCATTGCACTCCAGTCTGGGCAACAAGAGCAAAACTCCATCTCAAAAAAAAAAAAAAAAAAAAAAA
>NC_045442.1:88412190-88427230 GCF_002776525.5 Piliocolobus tephrosceles | reverse complement strand
AAAAAAAAAAAAAAAAAAAAAAAAAAATAGAGAAGGTTTCACTCCAAATTAATTAACTCTATTTAGTAGAAATATATTTGATTTCCACTATAGCTCAATGAATTATACTTCTGCCTGGTTACCATGTATTTCTTAATTGAATTGAACTCAAAAAAAAGAAATAATGACACACAGATGAAGGATTTATAATCCAAATTCTCTATCAACACAGAATAGATTTCTATAATCCACTTTAGAGAGATCACCAAAATAGGCAAAGTACCAGTCGTTGCTGCCACCAATGTAGAATCACTTGTCTGGAGTAAATGAACAACAACAAAAACCCCAAATTAGTAGAGAGGGAGGGGAAAAAAGCCAGAGAAGAAGACATTGAGCAAAATTACAGTTCTGTCACCATTTGGGATTTACCTCTGTGAGCCAGAAAAGAGATGCCTGGGCTGAAGCCACCTGCGAGGTGCACTTGCTTTTCTGGCAACACATTTTATCCTTCTCTGTCTGATGAGTCCATTGGGCATTGTACTCCATGACGTCCGAAACTGTTAAAATATTATCTTTTTAAAGAGGACATAATCATGTCTGCTATTCAGATATAAAAAGAACACTTGTTAACAATTGTATCTTACTTATTAATAATGACTAAGATGTTTCTTTCAACTGATTCAAAGGAGAATCAAAGTATCACACATGCATAGGCAGAGAAGAGATATTGCAATTAACTTAGATGCAAAGGGTATGTCCACAGGGAAACAATTAATTGCATTCCCCTGAATACAATTGTTGTGGGTTTCTATAGGCAAGAAGCATTTGCATTATTATCAGCTTCCCACAATTTACAGAGTTGTAAAACAGCTCAAAGGCAGGGGGTGGTGAGTAATCCTTTCTGTGTCCCATTGCCAAATCTCTCACATTCCCCTTGACACTCCAATATGCCCAACAAGCATCCCATCTGGCTAAAGAACTTCCGACCACGCTCCTGCAATGCTATTATGCTGGACCCCACGGAAGACTTTCTCTCAGTCTCCAGTTCTCATACTGTTTTTAGTGAAGTACTCTCCTGGTTGTTCTTTGAATCCCTCTCTCTAGAACTGAATAGTTCACATAACTCAGGCCAGGCTAGTGAGAGTCCACCATACAGAGCTCAAAACCTGCCCACCCTACTACCCTGGGCCATCATCCTTATTCCAAGTTACCACGTTTCCCTCTTCATTCCCATGAAATGGAAATGTACAAAATGGCTTCTGTAGGCTTGCCCAGTTGTTCCTGAATCAATTGAGCAACAAAGAGATTTAGGCTAATAAGTTGGAGCTCTCTTGAAAAAAAAAATCAGTATCCACAATAAGAAGGAAACAGACAAAGTGACTGCAGCTCTAACCCCGGGCTTGTTCAAAACATGAGTCAATACATTGTGTTTTTCGTAACTCAAGTTATTTCTCCCCACACAACGAGTTCACCACCCCGGCTGCTGCTTCTCTGCTTGTCCAGTATGTACATATTTACTTCTCTGTGCCTCGTTTCTCTTTCTGTAAAGAGACTAAACAGTGCTTACACTTCAAAGATTTTTAAACATTGAAAGGTGTTTAATAGGAAAACTTAATTTTGCTCTATAAAGCCAAGATAAAAGAAACACATAATTTGACTTTTTAAATAAAATTATATTTTGGTCAGAATGTGTAAAGCTTGTAGGACTCAGTGTCTTTGTATGAGGAACAAAATAAAGTGTGAAGATTAGACAAAGGGGTTCCCAACACCTTGTTAATCCAGACTATTGTCCATTTATTTATTTCTCTTCAGGCAAAATAGCAGCAACTATTTATCAGCTCTTATGGATGTGCCTGGCTCTCTCCTAGAAATTCCTACATACATTATGCTTACCATCTTGGAAATGAAGAGAACCATGACTTAAAGGAGTGGAAAAGTTCGTCCAAAGCCACAATTAGTAAGAGGAGGATCCTGGGTTAGTGTGGTCCCAAAGCCTGTCTTTTTGTCCTCACACCCTTCAGTAAGTGCTTGCAGAATGAGCTCTCCTGCTTTCCAGATGGCAGAGTGAGAGATGATGGCCGACCCTGCTGGAGTCCAGACGTGGCTGCACAGGAAGAAGGGCCCAAGGAATGTGCACTGGAGCAGAACCACGTGTCCCTGCTGACTGCTTGCAGTGGAGGTGCCCAGGGCTTAGGGTGGGCAGTGAGCGTGAGGCTACAACCCCAAACCAACCCATGGGAGATAACAGCGAGAAGAGGGCCCCGAAGCCCCCACTCAGAGCCCCGGGGACTCCGCTGCTTTGCTGGCAGGGTTCCCCTAGCCCAGCGAGGCTGCCCAAGGAGCTGAGGCCACAGCAGGTGGGCTTTGCTCTTGCTGGAGGCTGGAGTTTCAGAGAAACCCCCAATAGGCCTTGCAAATTTGGTGAGTTCCTGCCCAGTCCGCAGCTCAGTTCCTAAGTCTAAAGGTCTAGGAACTTTAAGAGGGGACAGGGAGAAACGTGTAGGGGCACAAAGTGCCCAGGCCATAAGGAATCTGATGCCGATATTGGAAAAACTCATGTGTGTGCAGAAGGCGCCCTGAGGTTAGAATTCGTCCCTGCCCTAGCTTCAAGCTCCACTAAGAAGGTCACGTAACAGGTTTGAAGCTGAGACTCAGAGGTTTCCACCATTTGCCCAAAGCCCCGCAGTCGGCCCAGGCCTGGGCCAGAGGGCAACAATTCCTCAAGGACAAAAGCAAACTACAAGGCTGATCACAGCTGGGGGAGATTCTCCTGCACCTGTTGCCTCCCTTGGGAAAAACTGCCGGTTGGGTCTGGAAAGAATAAATTGGTTCGGCTTTTGACCTTTACATTGTTTTTCCCTCATTGGTTAATTCATAAAATATGTGTAGAGGATCCTCCGTGGGGGGCAGGCCCTACACCTGGTGCTGGGGGTTAACATGAACAGTGACCAGGGCCCTGTTCAGCTGCAGGGCACAGGCAGGTTCTGAGTCTGGATCATGGTGATGAGGGTGCGGCTTCGGGCCTAGCCAGAACCATGAGCATAGGCTCTGCAGTGCTCCGGCTGCTAAGGTGCGAAGGCCTACACTGCAGCTGGCTCCTTGACATCCCTATGCTTCTTTGCTTGTGCTTTCATCATATGTGTGTTGGGAAATTTAAATAAATTCATAGATACTGATAAAATAATATGCTAGCATTGTGCATGCACACATATGAAGTGTATTTATAGAGACTGATAATCCCACCTTCTAGACCCTGCGGTGGGTGAATAGTGGTGGGGATGGGATTTGAGCCCTAGGGGTCAGGCTCCAGAGTCGGCTCCTTTGGCCTCTCTTAGCTCTGCTTTAGCCCAGCCTCTGTGTGTTACTAGGAGCCAGAGATGGGGCAGAGGAAGGTGTCCCAGAGGGCTGTGCTGCACCTGGCCCTTGGCCACAGTTGCCATGTTTGAGGAGACGGGCAGCATGAGATGGGGAGTGGGGAGTGGGGACTGCATCCCTTGGTGTATGTGTGCAGCTGGAATTCTCACTCTGCTGTTCCCCAGCATGGAACTTAAGTAAACTTCTGCATATCATATCTGACCTCCCGGTCTCCTCACATGTTAAATAGGCATGATGGTGCCCATCCTGGAAGGCCGTTGCCAAGGTGATGAAGTGTGAAGCTCCAAGGTTGGAGGAGTGCCTGGCAGGTGGCAAGTGCTCCATGAGTTCCCATCCAGCTGTTCACTTCCTCATCCCGGCATCTTGCCTCCCCATCCACCACAGTGCATTGGTTCTTCGTGGATCATTGTTGTTCACTTCTTTTGCCCAGAAAATAGCTTCAGAGTTCTGTTCCCTCTCTTTCTCTCCTCTTCCCTTACTCATTCCCCATTCCTTATCTCTTTCTCGGTAACATTTCAGGTTTCTCTGATTCTGTCAGTTCCCTAAACACTGGAGTTTCTCTGCGTTGCCCCCTTGGTCATCTTCTCTGGTCCCACCCTTCATACTGTCCCTTTGTAAGCTGCACATCCATCTTCTGACAGCTCCAAATTCTATGTGCTCAGCCCTGATCATCCTCCTGAGCTCCTGACCCTTATTTCCAGTGATCACTGCTACTCCAGCATCCTATTGGTACACATTTAAATTCAGACCCTCTTTTTCACCCATGTATTAGTTGAGGCTCTCCAGAGACAGAACCAATAGGAGATAGATAGATCTGTGGATAGATGAGAGGGGATTTATTAGGGGAACTGACTCATGTGATTAGGAGCTTGAGACATCCCATGACAGGCTGTCCGCAAGCTGGAGACTCTGGAATGCCAGTAGCAGTAGCGTGGCTCAGTCCAAGTCCAAAGGCCTCAGAACCAGGGAGGCTGATGGTGTCACTCTCAATCAGAGCTGAAGGCCTGAGAACCCAGGGGGCACTGGTGCAAGTTCTGGAGACCAAGGCCAGAGAACCTGGAATTCTGAGGTTCAAGGGCTGGAAAAGAATGGCATCCTTGCCCTGGAAAAGAGAAAAGCATTCTTTCCTCTGCCTTTTTGTTGTATTTGGGCACTTAGCTGATTGGATGGCGTCCACCCACATTGGGTGAGGGTGGGTCTTCTTTACCCAGTCCACTAATCCAAACATCGGTACCTTCTGGAAACACCCTCACAGGCATTTCCAGAAATAATACTTTACCAGCCATGTGTGTGTCTCCTAACCCATCAAGCTGACACCTAAAACTGACCATCACAACCCCCACACTGCATTTCCCTGGGACCCCAGTCTCCCTACTGCTAGCTTTTTCATCCTTTCCTTTGTTGGCAAAGTGGTCTTTCTAACAAGACTAAGTCCTTTGGCATTTCTCTGCCTAGAGGCCTTCCCAAGAGCTCCCTAGATCCAGTCCCAAACTCCTCATGAGGCCACAGGCCCTGTGACCCGGCCACTGTATCCATTGTTGCCTCTTTCTTGTCCCTTTGCCACCTGCTCCACATTTCCTGACTACATCTGCTCCTTTGCCTCTATGCTTATTCAAGGGCTGCCTGAAAATGATCCTTCTCCTCGTTGTGCACCATGCAAACTGATTTTCATTCATTTGGATTCAGATGTAAGACTATTTTCTCTGTGAAGCCGCTCATCTTGTATCTGGAAAATAATGAACACTGGTAGGGGTATGGATTTCATTGAGATATTGGGATGTCCTTGTGGGTAGAGGTCATGTCTTACTCATCTTTGTGTCTCATTCCTCCCCTGTCACTTTGTTAACAGATGAAGGAACATTTATTTTGCATATAAGGAAACTGAAGTGCAGGAAACAAATGTCACAAACTCAAGGTCATGTTACTAAAAAGAGTCTCTGCTGCTGTGGGTCCTGGACCTCTTCTTCACTCTAGTTCTTTCAAACTACAAAAAAACAAAGGTGCCTTAGTCCAGAGCCTGCCCGTGCTGGACATAACATGGCTAGATTCTCCCAACCCTCTAGGAGGCTGCAGCAGCGGCACAGCTGGCTTCAGGGCAGGCAATAGGACAGTCACACTGGGCCCTTCTCAGAGAGGCCCCACACTTGGTTTAATGTTATGCTGCGACCAACTTGAAATTCTTACTCATTTTTCTTTGAGCTTGTGATTTGTCAGTGAAGTCTGATGGGGCCTGTGCTGCAGCAGAGGAGGTAGGCTGGGCCCACACTGCGGGCAGCAGGCTGGGCTGCCCAGCTCACAACAGTGACGCTGCAGTGTCTGGTCCTCAGGAGACAGGAGGGGCTCTAGGTGCAGCAGCACCAGGAGGGTTCCCTGACCTTTTCAGTGTTCTGTTGTGCTGTGATTGGATAACATCACCTTTTCCTCATTGCATTTCATGAGTAATAAAATGCCTTCAAAGGATAATCTTTACAGCTTTTATTTGTAACTGCATTTATTTTCCTGCTTTTTGAACAAGGAGCCCTATTTTCACATTGCTCTGGGCCCCCAAAATTATGTGGTCTTCCCTGTAGATGGGACATGAAAGATAGTGACATATTTTAAATTGAAACACATAGGACTGAGTAGTTGGGAATTCAGAAGACAATATGAAATTTTGGGAGGTCGAAACGGGCGGATCATGAGGTCAGGAGATCGAGACCATCCTGGCTAACATGGTGAAACCCCGTCTCTACTAAAAAATACAAAAAACTAGCCGGGCGAGGTGGCAGGCGCCTGTAGTCCCAGCTACTCAGGAGGCTGAGGCAGGAGAATGGCGTAAACCCGGGAGGCGGAGCTTGCAGTGAGCTGCGATCCAGCCACTGCACTCCAGCCCGGGCGACAGCGAGACTCAGTCTGAAAAAAAAAAAAAAAAAAAAAAGAAGTAAAATTCAGGTGAGTGTGACAAGGAAAGGCTGGTTCTATTCAATAGTTATTGATATAATTTTAGCAGCAGTGATAGAGAAAGAAATCAATTTTCAGACTGCGGGGTCAGCAAACAGCCTATGAGGTGAAAGGAAAAATGAGTTTTAAAGAGAGCCTACTGTGTGACCCAAGGTGTTGCAAAATAGGCTTTTCTAATTTGATTTGATTTAACTGAAAGATGTCTAGAAGATAGAAAAAATGGGTTGTCAATAGCAAGAGATACTTTCAATAACAAGAGAAATTTGAAAAATTAAAAAAGAGTGATGTTTCTTTTTACAAAGATGTGTTGCTGACTAAAGAAATGGAGAGCTGAGGAAAGAAAAAAACAAATATTTTTTGCATGTTTGGCAAATATTTGAATATTTATTTCATCAAAGCATCTTAAAAGATCTCTAAGGATAGATATAGATAGATACAGATAAAGATACAAATATACATATAGATATACATACATGTCTGTACACACATATAAATATATAATTAAAAATAAATAAATCAAAGACATAATGTCAGCTCTCTGTATCCATCAGTTCTGTATCTGTATATTCAACCAACCATGGATTAAAAATATTCAAGAAAAAACATTCTCCTGTATTGAACATGTACAGACATTTGTTCTTGTTATTATTCTTTAAACCATATAGTGTAACAACTCTTTACATAGCATTTACATCATATGAGGTATTATAAGTAATCTAGAGATGGTTTAAAGTGCACAGGAGGACATGCATAGGTTATATGCTAATACTATGTCATTTTCTATCAGGGACTTGAGTATCTGCAGATTTTGGGCTTTTGATATCCATGAAGGTCCTGGAACAATCCTCCATGAATCCTGAGGAATGACTATATTTAAAACTACAAATTTTATATAGAAACATATAATTTATTTATAACATATCTATATAGATAAATACATATAACTCTCTATATACATCGCTATATATAATATATAAAATTAAGATTAATACATTGCCCCAGATGACACACAGAGCATGGACTTGAACTTAGGAGTCTCTGGGTCTCAGTCTTGTGGATTTTCTCCTCCACCATGCTGCTTCTCCTGCTGTCTTTTCTGAATCCGACATTGAAAGTCTGCAAGATTTTTTAGACTGGATATACTCTTTTAGGACAGATTATTATAATACTTTGAAAAGTTTAGATAAACAGAAGATTTTTAGATGTCACCTAATTTGTCTAAAGTAACCACAATTTGAAATATTATTTTAAGAAATAAAATAGAACTCAACTTCTCTTAAAAATTGAGAAGGCTCAGTCAAGATAATATGAGTTGTACCATCAGCCACAAGGAAAAGAAAAAGAGAAGCTGTATGAATGGGCAAGAAAAGGAAGGGCTCACTGGAAAACATAAGGGAAAGACAAAAACAAAATCCTGATTGAGATTGAGGGAACTCTGCAGCTTATGAGATGAAATGGGGCAGGCCTCCAAGATACTCTGCTGAGATTTTGCAAGCATAGCCATACTCCCTGCTCTCTCTTCAAGGATAAACATCTTGAAAAAGATGTCTCAACAGGCAGTCTCCCTTTCTTTATCTCTACTTAACTTGTCAATTCACTGCTATCTGGTTTTGTTCACAAAAAAATCTACGGAAACTGTTCTTGTCAAGGTTCCCAACAATTCCCATGTTGTTAAGTCCTGTGGTCCATTTTTTGCCCCCATCTTATTTCATGTCATAGTAGGATTTGACAGGGCTGGCTACCTCTGAGTTCTGGCAATATTCTCCTTTCCCAGCTTCTGGGATGCTGTACTCACACAGTTTTTCACTTATTTCTTATTTAGAATCTCTTCTTCTTTCTTCTGTTTCCATAAAAGATGCTGTCAATTCCCATATCCATAATAATACCTAGGTGTCAATGATGCAGAATTGCAATTCCTTCATAGCAATAATCATATTTTGTAATTATTTATTTTTTTTTCTTCTTTTTTATCCTCAAAATGTCAGCTCCAACAATCATATGACTTTGTAAATTTGGTCACTAAAAGGTGAAATAAACAAGTTCGCATTCTGAAAATTAGTAAATTACAGAGCCAGAAATGGGTCATCTAACTTTCTAATTCCAGAGTTGTTGCT
This sequence comes from Piliocolobus tephrosceles, assembly GCF_002776525.5. Classification (NCBI taxonomy): domain Eukaryota; kingdom Metazoa; phylum Chordata; class Mammalia; order Primates; family Cercopithecidae; genus Piliocolobus; species Piliocolobus tephrosceles. The sequence goes on along the minus strand of NC_045442.1, from coordinate 88,418,822 downwards.
GCTGTATGTTACTCTGCCTCTCATAAAACAACAATTAGAGGGGATTTCTGTGTGTGACCATAACAGAGTAACCTGAAGCAGACCAACACTTCTGCCAAGAAAAATTAAGAAATCCAAATATAATACAAAATAGACAGATATTGAAGACATTAAAGGGATGCCAACATAGCTAGCAGTTAAGTGGTAAAAATCCCTGAGAGAAGGAAAACACATACAATAAGCTCAATACTTGGTGATTTTCCCCTCAAGGTATTTGCCCAGTGGTTAAACTGTATAAGTCAAGAGTCTAAGAAGAAAAGAAGAATCACTGAAAAATGGAGCAGAGTTTTAGCATTGCTATCTGACTGAGAAACAACAACAACAAAAAAATTAGAGTTCGGGACCCACCATAGATAAGAACCTCTGAAAACATCCGGGTCCTTGATTGGAACACATGTAAGGCTACGAAGGAATCATGACAAAACAGAAGTAGACCCTAGCAAAGACTGCAACCCAGTCTCATAACAGCTCTTCCCCAATCACACTGAAGCATTTCACCCTAGAAGTATTTCATCCTACTGTAGTTGTCCACCTGAAGAAAGGGAGATTCATCATCTTTGATAGAAGATAACACCACTCAGAACATCCCTAATGTTTTATATTAAATGTTTTCTATTTAAGAATAGATTCAATTTAACCAAAATTACCAGGGATACCAAAAGTTATGACCAATAGAAAAAATATAATTGGCATACACCCAAAGAAGTTGAAAATATTAGAGCTAAACAACAACACATAGATTTTAATATAATTGTGATTAATATATTCAAACAAAACAAATTAAAAGATGTAAAATGTAATCAGAGAACTGCAATTCTTATTTTTAAAAAGATTAAGTGTAAAATCTAGATTACCAAAATAAAAAATAATTTTAAGAACTTAATGGGATAAAAGCAGATTTGATGAGGCTGAAGAGAATATTAGAGAACTAGAAATAGATTAATAGAAAAATTCTAATAACACAAAGAAAACTAGATGAAAAATACAAAAGGAGTACATAATTAACATGTGAGACTCAATACAAAAGTGAAACCAGTGATGCATTGGCTGGCTTATACCAGCTAATAAGAACTAACTGGTAATTTTCATGTATTTTTTTAGCTCCTTGTTAAATAGTTGGTAGCTTGAAATCAACATGAAGAGAGTATATGTAGCAAATGCCAATTAACAGAACCATTTTATTCCATTCAGAAAATTAGCATATCACTAGGTCTAAAATGTGGGTAAGTGGAGTCACAGAAACAGAGGAATGAGGGAATGAAACAGAAGTAAAATTTGAAAAGATAATGGCCAAAATTTTTTAAATCAGATAAAAGACTTCTAGCCATAGATCTAACTGTGTGTAGTGCAGTAAACAACAACAAAACACATCTAGCCATATCATAGCAAATATGAAGGAAACCAAAGACAAAGATCTAAAAGTCATCCAGCATGGAAAAAAAGGTCAATCTGAAAAGAAGCAAAACTATAACTGACAAATGACTTCTCCATAGAAACAAGAGAAGGCCAAAAACTTGAAATGATAGCTGATATGATTTGACTGTGTGCCACCCAAATTTCATCTTGAATTGTAACTCCCACCATTCCCATGTGTCATGGGAGGAACCTGGTGGGAGGTAACTGAATCATGGGGGCAGGTCATTCCCATGCTGTTCTTGCAATAGTGAATAAGTCTCATGAGATCTGACGGTTTCAAAAATGGGAGTTTTTCTGCACAGGCTCTCTCTCTTTGCCTGCTGCCATCCATGTAAGATGTGACTTGCTCCTCCTTGCCTTCCACCATGACTGTGAGGTTTTCCGAGCCACATGGAAATGTAAGTCCATTAAACCTCTTTCTTTTGTAAATTGCCCAGTCTTGGGTATGTCTTTATCAGCAGCATAAAAATGGACAAATACAGAAGTTGATACCAGTAGAGTGGGGTGCTGCTGAAAAGATACTGGAAAGTGTGGAAGTGACTTTAGAACTAGGTAACAGGCAGAGGTTTAAACAGTTTGGAGGGCTCAGAAGAAGACAGAAAAATGTAGGAAAGTTTGAAACTTCCTAGAGACTTGTTGAATAGCTTTGGCCAAAATGCTGATAGCGATATGGACAATAAAGTCCAGGCTGAGGTGGTCTCAGATGGAGATGAGAAACTTCTTGGGAACTGGGGTAAGGGTGACTCTTGCTATGTTTTAGAAAAGAGACTGACAGCATTTTGCCCTAGAAATTTGTGAAACTTTGAACTTGAGAGAGATGATTTAGGGTATGTGGCAGAAGAAATTTCTAAGCAACAAAGCATTCAAGATACGACTTGGGTGCTGTTAAAGGCATTCAGTTTTAAAACAGAATGAGAGCATAAATGTTTGGGAAATTTGCAGCCTGACAATGTGATAGAAAAGAACAACCCATTTTCTGAGGAGAAATTCAATCTGGATGCAGAAATTTGCATAAGTAATGAGGATCTGAATGTTGATCATCAACATAGACTATGGAGAAAATGTCTCCAGGGCATGTCACAGGTCTTCATGGCAGCCCCTCCTATTGCATGCCTGGAGGCCTAGGAGGAAAAAGTGGTTTTGTGGGCCAGACCAAGGATCCCCATACTGTGTGCAGCCTAGGGACTTGGTGCCCCACATCCTAGCTGCTCTAGTCATAGCTGAAAGGGTCCAAGGTATGGCTTGGGTTGTTGCTTCAGATTGGAGTGGGAACCTCTTACTAGATTTCAGATGATGTATGCACATGTCTGGATGTCCGGACAGAAGTTTGCTGCTGAGGTGGGGCTCCCATGGGAGCCTCTGCTAGGGCAGTGCAGAAGGGAAATGTGGGATCGGAGCCCCCACACAGAATTCCTGCTGGGGCACCACCTAGTGGAGCTGTGCTAAAAGGGCCACCATTCTCCAGACCCCAGAATGATAGATTTATCAACAGCTTGCATGGTGCACCTGGAAAAGCCACAGACACTCAGCACCAGTACATGAAAGCAATTGAGAGGGAGGCTGTACCCTGCAAAGCAATGGGGTGTAGCTGCCCAAGACCATGGGAACCCACCTCTTGCATCAGTGTGACCTGGATGTGAGACATGGAATCTAAGGAGATCCTTTTGGAGCTTTAAGATTTGACTGCCCCACTAGATTTTGGACTTGTGTGGGGCCTGTAGCCCCTTTGTTTTGGCCAATGTCTCCCATTTGGAATGTCTATATTTACCCAATGCCTATACCCCACTGTATCTAGGAAGTAACTAATTTGCTATTGATTTTAGAGGCTCATGGGCAGAAGGGACTTGCTTGTCTTAGATAAGACTTTGGGCTGTGGACTATTGAGTTAATGTTGAAATGAGTTGAGACTTTTGAGGACTGTTGGGAGGACATGATTGGTTTTGAAATGTGAAGACATGGGATTTGGGAGGGGCCAGGGACAGAATGACATGGTTTGGCTGTGTCTCCACCCACATTTCATCTTGAATTTTAACTCCCACAATTCCCATGTGTCATGGGAGGAGCCTGGTGGGACATAATTGAATAAGGGGGGCAGGTCTTTCCCATGCTGTTCTCATAATAGTGAATAAGTCTCATGAGATATGATGGTTTTGAAAAAAGGAGTTTCCCTGCGCAAGCTCTCTTTCATTGTCTGCTGCCATCCATGTAAGATGTGACTTGCTCCTCCTTGCCTTCTGCTGTGATTGTGAGGCTTTCCCAGTCATTTGTAAGTCCATTAAACCTGTTTTTGTGTGTGTGTGTGTATTGCCCAGTCTCAGATATGACTTCGTCAACATTGTGAAAATGAACTAATACAATAGCTATGAAGTGCTGAAAAAAATAGAATTCTATAGCTATCAAAAGTATACTCCAAAATTCAAGAGCTAAATAAAAATGTTTCTACTCAAACAAAAACTTAAAGAATTCATCAATAGCAGACACCTTATAAGGTAATAGCAAAGGCAGAAGTAAAATTATTCCACATGAGAACATATAGAGGAAAGTACAAAAGCAATATAAAGGATAGAAATATAGACAAATATAAATTGACTATAAAACAACAAAATGAATGATGAAAATTATGCAAAAAAGGCAAGAGGGGATAAATACAATAAAAGTGATCTGAATTCTAGCATTTCTGAAAATGAATAAAATTTATAATTTATCTGACATTCTAATATATCAGAGATGTGTATGTTTTGATTTCTAGAATATTCATTAAAAGGATAGTGAGTGCAGCAGAAGACGGCCGAATAGGAACAGCTTCAGTCTCCATCTCCCAGCGCGAGCGACACAGAAGACCGGTGATTTCTGCATTTTCAACTGAGGTACTGGGGTCATCTCACTCGGGAGTGCCGGACAATCGGTGCTGGTCAGCTGCTGCAGCCCGACCAGCGAGAGCTGAAGCAGGGCAAGGCATCGCCTCACCTGGGAAGCGCGAGGGGGAAGGGAGTCCCTTTTCCTAGCCAGGGGAACTGAGACACACAACACCTGGAAAATCGGGTAACTCCCATCCCAATACTGTGCTATAACACCGGCACACCGGAGATTATATCCCACACCTGGCCGGGAGGGTCCCACGCCCACGGAGCCTCCCTCCTTGCTAACACAGCAGTCTGCCGCAATCTAACCGCAAGGCAGCAGCGAGGCTCGGGGAGGGGCGCCCGCCATCGCTGAGGCTTAAGTAGGTAAATAAAGCCGCTGGAAAGCTCGAACTGGGTGGAGCTCACAGCAGCTCAAGGAAACCTGCCTGTCTCTGTAGACTCCGCCTCTGGGGACAGGGCTCAGCTAAAGCAGCAGAGGCCTGTCCAGACGCAAACGACTCTGTCTGACACCTTTGAAGAGAGCAGTGGATCTCCCAACACGGAGGTTGAGATCTGAGAAGGGGAAGTCTGCCTGCTCAAGTGGGTCACTGACCCCTGAGTAGCCTAACTGGGAGACATCCCCCACTAGGGGCAGTCTGACACCCCACACCTCACAGGGTGGAGTACACCCCTGAGAGGAAGCTTCCAAAGCAAGAATCAGACAGGTGCACTCGCTGTTCAGCAATATTCTATCTTCTGCAACCTCTGCTGCTGATACCCAGGCAAACAGGGTCTGGAGTGGACCTCAAGCAATCTCCAACAGACCTATCGCTGAGGGTCCTGACTGTCAGAAGGAAAACTATCAAACAGGAAGGACACCTATACCAAAACCCCATCAGTACGTCACCATCATCAAAGACCAGAGACAGATAAAACCACAAAGATGGGGAAAAAGCAGGGCAGAAAAGCTGGAAATTCAAAAAATAAGAGCGCATCTCCTCCTGCAAAGGAGCACAGCCCATCGCCAGCAATGGATCAAAGCTGGTCAGAGAATGATTTTGATGAGATGAGAGAAGAAGGCTTCAGTCCATCAAACCTCTCAGAGCTAAAGGAGGAATTACGTACCCAGCGCAAAGAAACTAAAAATCTTGAAAAAAGAGTGGAAGAATTGACAGCTAGACTAATTAATGCAGAGAAGGTCATAAACGAAATGACAGAGATGAAAACCATGACACGAGAAATATGTGACAAATGCACAAGCTTCAGTAACCGACTCGATCAACTGGAAGAAAGAGTATCAGCGATGGAGGATCAAATGAATAAAATGAAGCGAGAAGAGAAACCAAAAGAAAAAAGAAGAAAAAGAAATGAACAATGCCTGCAAGAAGTATGGGATTATGTAAAAAGACCAAATCTACGTCTGATTGGGGTGCCTGAAAGTGAGGGGGAAAATGGAACCAAATTGGAAAACACTCTACAGGATATCATCCAGGAGAACTTCCCCAACCTAGCAGGGCAGGCCAACATTCAAATTCAGGAAATACAGAGAACGCCACAAAGATACTCCTCCAGAAGAGCAACTCCAAGACACATAATTGCCAGATTCACCAAAGTTGAAATGAAGGAAAAAATCTTAAGGGCAGCCAGAGAGAAAGGTCGGGTTACCCACAAAGGGAAGCCCATCAGACTGACAGCAGATCTCTCAGCAGAAACTCTACAAGCCAGAAGAGAGTGGGGGCCAATATTCAACGTTCTTAAAGAAAAGAATTTTAAACCCACAATTTCATATCCAGCCAAACTAAGTTTCATAAGTGAAGGAGAAATAAAATTCTTTACAGATAAGCAAATGCTTAGAGATTTTGTCACCACCAGGCCTGCCTTACAAGAGACCCTGAAGGAAGCCCTAAATATGGAAAGGAACAACTGGTACCAGCCATTGCAAAAACATGCCAAAATGTAAAGACCATGGAGGCTAGGAAGAAACTGCATCAACTAATGAACAAACTAACCAGTTAATATCATAATGGCAGGATCAAGTTCACACATAACAATATTAACCTTAAATGTAAATGGACTAAATGCTCCAATTAAAAGACACAGACTGGCAAACTGGATAAAGAGTCAAGACCCATCAGTCTGCTGTCTTCAGGAGACCCATCTCACGTGCAGAGACACACATAGGCTCAAAATAAACGGATGGAGGAAGATCTACCAAGCAAATGGAGAACAAAAAAAAGCAGGGGTTGCAATCCTAGTCTCTGATAAAACAGACTTTAAACCATCAAAGATCAAAAGAGACAAAGAAGGCCATTACATAATGGTAAAGGGATCAAT
>NC_045442.1:88329192-88407190 GCF_002776525.5 Piliocolobus tephrosceles | reverse complement strand
ATATACACCATGGAATACTATGCAGCCATAAAAAAGGATGAGTTTGCATCCTTTGTAGGGACATGGATGCAGCTGGAAACCATCATTCTTAGCAAACTATCACAAGAAGAGAAAACCAAACACCGCATGTTCTCACTCATAGGTGGGAACTGAACAATGAGCTCACTTGGACTCGGGAAGGGGAACATCACACACTGGGGCCTATCATGGGGAGGGGGGAGGGGGGAGGGATTGCATTGGGGAGTTATATCTGATATAAATGATGAATTGATGGGTGCTGACGAGTTGATGGGTGCAGCACACCAACATGGCACATGTATACATATGTAACAAACCTGCACGTTATGCACATGTACCCTAGAACTTAAATAAAAAACAAACAAACAAACAAACAAACAAAAAAGTGTTACTTTACAATGGAGAAACATAATAGATGCTAACTCAGGTAAGTGATCAAGGTTAACATCAACAGCTAAGAGTAGCCTAAAGTTTGAGAAACTGTCACAGCTAAGAGGAATCCTGATGATGGCATGTACCTTTGATATCATGTGATAAGCATGGCACTTTACCTTTGTGTTCTTCCAAAAACCAAACCCGTGTCTAGTCATGAGAAAAACATCATGAAATGAAAGAAAACAGAGGGACATTCCACAAAATACCAGTTTATTTCTCAAAATTGTCATCAAAAACAAGGAAAGTTTCAGAAACTGTCACAACTAAGAGAAGCCTAAGGAAACATGACAACTAAATGCAATGTGGTATCCTGAATGGGATCCTGGGACAGAAAATGGACATTTGGTTAAAAACTAAGGAAATCTGAATAACGTATGAACTTAATGACTAATATTGGTTCATTAATTTTGACAGATGTCCCACAGGTCCCTATGGGTATTTGCAGTTTTTCTGTAAATATAAAACTACTCTAAAATTAAAGATTTCGTGGACACATTACTATTTAAAATTTTATTTTTATTTTCAACATTTTTATTTTTTCTTAGAGTTAGGGTCTCACTTTGTTGCACAGACAGGTCTGGAACTCCTGGGCTCAAGTGATCCTCTCACCTTAGCCTCCCAAAGTGCTGGGGTTACAGGCGTGAGCCACCATGCCCGGCCCATTACTACCTTTTATTAAGTTTTTATTTTCATTGTAAAATTGTTAAAGAAAATCATACTACCTTAATATTAAAAAGTGTTTTCTAATTGTCAATCTCTTATATCTTAGTCTTAGACCTATAACTCATTTATATATTTAGCAAATAACTTGGTATTATTTCTGTCTTTGGGAATGTTGTTTTTATTTCCTTTGGAAATAAAATTTTCAAATGATTAAAAAAAAAAAGATAGTGAATGTGTGTATATCTAAGAAGTTAATAGAAGGAAATTTTAAAAATAATAATTATAATATAATAAATTAGACTAATAATGATTTTAATCTATAAGGAGATATGAAAAGAAAAAAGCATGAGCATAAACTAGCAGAACAGATAGAAATCATGTGATCAATGTAAACTCAAATATATCAATAATGGCAATAAATACTGATGCTTTAATTAGTCCTTTTAAAAGATAAAGACTGCCATGTTGATTTTTTAACAAAGTCTTTGCACTGAAAAGATGAAATGCACCTTATATATAAGGTCACTCAAATATTCAAAACAAAGGGTGGAAAAAGAAATTTCATGTGGGAGTGACATCATCAAGATGGCAGCATAAAAGATAATCTGTTCATACCCCTGACAACATAAACTCTCTACGTGTCAACAGTCAAAAGTGTCTTTTTGGGAGCCTCAGGATTCAGATAAGGGCTTATAAAACACCTGGTAAAACCCAAGACATTGGAGAGTTATTTTGAGAGTGCACACCAACACCCAAATGGCTGAACTATTGAGCTTGCTCCTGTGTTCAAGGACAAGAATAACCCAGTCTTCCAACAGCCTTGGTTACTGCTTTGTTTGGTCTTGAGCCTACAACCTAAACCATCTGCCAAGAGGTCTAGAAGGAATCACACACACTAGTGCCTTGGCAGAAAGGCTTCTCTGCCTGCCTACATCAGTCTCAGCAGTGACCCTAAAAGTTGCCCTGTGGCTTGGATCCACCCAGATCAGTTGAGGTCCCATCTCAAAAGTGGTTACACAAGAACCCAGGGGAAGACTCACCCATATCTCACAGCTCAGGAGTCTGAGCCTCCCTGATGGGCATGCCCAACTCTGTTCCACAGCAAATCCCAAGGGGGCCCAGCCTTTGCTCTGGTCCCTCTTGATGCTGTCAGAGAACTATCTCCTCTGTACTGAGACCTGGAGGGAGACCCATACCTGTCTGGGCCAATGATGCTGGCTTTCCAGCTTCCATCTCACAGCAGATCCCAAGGAGACCCAGTCCCAGCTCTGATTTTTCCTGTTGCAATGAGAGAACTATCTCAACTATCCAGGGACTTGCTGGAAGATGCACATCCCTTTAAGTCAATGAAGTCAATGAGACCAGACTCTTTAGCCTCTGTCCCACAGCAGATCCCAAGAGGGTCTAACAGACATCAAGGGAATATTTTACCCAACTGCTGCAGAATATAAATTTTCCTCTTCAGCACACGGAACATTATACAAGATAGACCATATCATAGGCCACAAAACAAGTCTCACCAAATTCAAGAGTCAAAATTATATCATGTATCTTCTCTGACCATGATAGAATGAACTAGAAGTCAACAAAAAGTGGAAATTTGGAAACTATACAAATACATGGAATTTAAACAAAATGCTTCTGAATGATCAATGAAGAAAGTAAAGAAGGAAATTTTAAAAATTCTTAAAACAAATGAAATGGAAGCACAACATATGAGAACCTATGGGATACAGTGAAAGCAGTACAAAGAGGCAAGTTTACATATAGCTTAAATAAAAAAAAAAATAGGAAGACTTCAAATAGTCTAACAGTGAACCTGAAGAAACCAGAGAAACAAGAACAAACCAAAACTAAAAATAGTAGAAGGAAAGAAACAATAAAGATCAGAGCAGAAATGAATAAAATTGAGGTTAAATACAGAAGATCAATAAAATGAAAAGGATGTGTTTTGAAAAGATAAAAATATGACAAATCTTTAGCTGGACTAAGAAAAAAATGGAAGATTCAAATAAAATCAGAGACAAAAGACAACACATTACAACTGATCTCACGTAAATTATTAAATTATCCTAAATACTAAGGATTTTTGAGAGTGCTACAAACAACTATTCACTAATAAATTGGAAAAGCTAGAAGAAATTGATAAGTTCATTGACACATACAACCTACCAAGACTGAACCATAAAGAAATAGAAAATCTGAACAGAACAATAATGAGTAACAAGATCAAAGCAATCATAAAAAGTCTCTCATCAAAGAAAAGCCCAGGACCTGATGGATTCACTGTTGAATTGTACCAAATATCTAAGAAATAACACCAACTCTACTGAAACTATTTCAAATAATTGAAGAGGAGGTAATTGAAGAGGGGGGAATGCTTCCAGTCATTCTATGAGGCCAGCACTACTCTGATACCAATAACATATAAGGTCACAACTAAAAAGATAAAACTACACATGCCAACATCCGTGGTGAACATTGCTGCAAAAATCCTGAACAAAATAGCAGCAAACTGAATTCAACAACACATTACAAAGATCATCCACCACAATCAAGTGGGATTCATCCCAGGGATTCAAGGATGGTTCAACATATGCAAATCAATAAGCATAATACATCAAATCAACAGAATGAAGGACAAAAAAATATGATTCATCTCAATGAATACTGAAAAAGCATTTGATAAATTCAGTATCACTTCATGATGAAAAAATTCTCAACAAATTGAGTATAGAAGGATCATACCTTAATATGACAAAAGCCTTATATAACAAACTGATAGCTAATATTGTGATGAGCAAGGAAAAATTGAAAGCCATTTCTCTAAGACCTGGAACATGTCAAGAATGCCCACTTTCACTACTGCTATTTTACATTGTTCTGGAAGTCCTACCAGAGCAATCATCAGCGGAAAAAAAATAAAAGGCATCCAAACAGGAAAGGAAGAAGTCAAATTAGCCTTGTCTGCAGATAATATAATCTTATATTTAGAAAAACCTAAAGACTCCACCAAAAAACTCTCTTATAACTGATTTAAAAAAAAGATTCAGTAGAGCTTCAGGATACAAAATCAACATACAAAACTCAGTAGCATTTTTCTATACTAACAGTGATCTGAACAGGAAATCATAAAACAATGCCATTTAATATAGTCGCACAAAATAAAATACATGGGAATAAATTTAACCAAAGAAGTGAAAGATCTCTATAAGGAAAACAATAAGATATCAGTTAAAGAAATTAGAGCAGACACAAAAAATGGAAAGATATCCCATGCTCATAGACTGAAATAATTAATATTGTTAATATGTCTATAATCTATATAGGTTACTCAAGGCTATCTATAGATTTAATGCAATTCCTATCAAAACACCAGAAACACTCTTCACAGAAATAGAAAAACACAATTCTAAAATTCATATGGAAACACAGAATACTTGAAATAGCTAAAGCAATTCTGAGAAAAAAAAACGCATACCCACACACACACAAAAAAACAACAAACATGAAAAGAAAACCACAGCAAAGAAAAACAAAGCTGGAGGCATCACCCTACCTGATGTCAATTTATACTGCAAAAATATAGTAATCAAAACAGCATAGTACTGACTAAAAACAGATACATAAACAGATGGGACAGCATAGATAACCCAGAGATAAAGCTACACACTTGCAGTCAACTTATTTTTGACAAAGCCAGCAAGAACATACATTGGGTATAGGACAATCTCATTAATAAATGATGATGAGAAAACTGGATATCCATATGCAGAAGAATAAAACAAGATCCCTATCTTTCACCATATACAAAAAATCAAATCAACAGAAAGTCCTGAAACTATGAAGGTACTAGAAGAAAACATAGAAGAAAATCTTCAAGACATCAGTTTGGGCAAAGACTTTTTGTGTAAGACCTCAAATGCACAGGCAACAAAAGCAAAAGTAGGCAAATGGGATTATATCAAGCTAAAAAGTTTCTGCACAGCAAAGAAAGCAATCAACAAAATGAGGAGTCAACCTACAGAATGGGAGAACATATTTGCAAACTATCCATCCAATAAGAGATTAATAACTTAAATATATAAGGAATTAAAACACTCAATAGCAAAAAGACAATCTGATTTAAAAATGGGCAAAAGACCTGAATAGACATTTCTCAAAAGAAGATGGACACATGGCTGACAAGTGTATGAAAAAGTGCTCAACGTCACTAACCATCAGGGAAATGCAAATCAAAGCCACAATGAGATATCACTCCACCCTAATTAGAATGGCTATTATCAAAAAGGCCCAAAACAATAATAATAATAACAAGTGTTGGCAAAGATGTAGAGAAAGGAGAACTTCTCTTTCTCCCAGCTAAAGTAATATCAGCAGAGCCCTAGTGGGGAAACTGAAATCCCACTCTACCTAGCAGTAATTAGCATCTCTTCCCTCTCACGTGTCAAAGAATGTCAAAGAGGGAACTGGGACTTTCCTATCCCACCTAACAGTAATGAAGCAGCACCTTCCCAGCCCTGCTGGTGCAGTGTCAGAAGAGGCATGGAAAAACAAAGTTTAAATAAGATCCAAAGTCTCACAACATAATACTTAAATATTTGAGTTAAATGAAAAATAATTCAGTATACCCCAAACCAGGAAAATGGCAACTAGAATGAGAAAAACCAACCAACAGAAGATGCCAGCACCAAAACAGAACAGATGTTGGAATTATCTGATGACGATTTTAAAGCAGCCATCATAAAAATGCTTCAATGAACAATAATAAACATAATTGAAACAAATAGAAAACATAAAGTCTTAGCAAAAAATGGAAGACATAAAGAATAAAAAGAAATGTAAGAGCTTAAAAACACAATAACCATACTTTTTTTTTTTAAAAAAAATGGGATTAACAACAAAATAGAACAGAGAAAAGAATCAGTGAACTTAAAGAGAGAACAAGAGATATTACCTAGTGTGAAAAACAGAGAGAAAACAGAGGTGTTTTTTGTTTGTTTGTTTGTTTTTTGGTTTTAGAACAAACCCTTATGAACCGTGGAACTAAAATGAACCATATTTTGTTACAACATGTGTAATCTAACATGTCACAGAAGGATAAGAGTAAGAGAGTGGGGCTGAAAAAGTATTCAAAGAAATAATAGTTGAAAGTTTCCCTAATCTTTCAAAAGACAAAAATCTATAGATTCAAGAAGATGAATGAATCCTAAATAGGACTGACCCAGAGAAATTCATGCCAGGACACATCACAAGCAAACTTCAGAAAACTAAATACAAAAAAAAAAATCTTGAATGTAGTGAGAGAGAAAGGGTATATTACTCACAGAGTTAAAAAAATTCAAATGACAATAGATTCCTCATCAGAAACTTAGAACATCAGGAAAGAAGAAAGAGCAACAGAAAGAGCAAAAATGTAGGTAAATACAAGGGATTCTCTTTCTCTTTTTGAATTTTCTTAACTATGTTTGATGGCTGAAGCAAAAAAATTATAATAATATCTGACATGGTACTCAATGTATGTAGAGAAAATATTTTAGATAATTATAAGCAGGAGAGAGTAAAGGGTTATTAAGAAATGTAAAGTTTCTAAACTTCAGTGGAGCTGAATTGCATCTCGATAGCAGTGGTTGTCACATTTAGGATAACATGATGGGATAGCACAAAATTACACACATAAATTACAGAATTATCAATTTTCTTATTTTGATATTGTACTATAATTATATAAGGTGTAACCACTAGGGGAAACTGGTGGGGAAAAGATATACAATATCTATATTATCTGTATTATCTTTGTAAATTCCTTTAAGCCTTTAATTATTTCAAAATAAAAAAACTAAATCGAGGGGGGAAATGGAGACACACACACTCAGAGAATACTTTTCCAATATCTTTAATGATAAGAATTATCGCTAGAGACCCTGCAGTTATTTAAATGTTTATAAAGTATTTTAAAAACATTAAACTGATACATTTGAAAATCAGATAAAATGAATGTATTCCAAGAAAAATATAGCTATTCAAGAACTAACACAAAAGGAATAGAAAATCTAAATAGTACTATATCTATTTTTTAATCAAATCTGAAATTTTGTAAATGTTATATTTTATATTATATATAAAAGAAACTTCAAGACCACATGAATTCCCCAGTGAATTATCCCAAACACAAGGGAAATAAACTAATTGTATCCAAAGTCTTTTATAAAATAATAAAAGACACACTTTCCAACTCATTTTATGAAGCTAGTTAAACCTTCTAACAAAAATATGACAAGATTACAAAAAAGAAAAACTCTAGTGTAAGGCCAATTTCTTCTGTGAACAAAACATTAGCCAATTAAATCTAGTTATAAGCTGACAAGCTGATTCTAAAATGTATATGAAAAGAGTCCCAGAGAAAGTCAAGAGCAGTAAAGGCAGTCACGAAGAAGAAAAACAAGAAGAGCATTGCTAGACATCAAGACTTGCAGACTATAGATATTAAGGTCATGTGATATTAGTGCAGGACAGATTAATAGACTAAATAGCAGAACAGAGAACCCCAAGACAGTCCAAATATATAAAAGAACTTGACTTATGACAAAATTGACATTACAGTGCTCTGGGAAAAAGATAATCTTTCCAAAAACCAAGTGGAATCCGTTGGATATCCACATGGAGTATAACTGAATCATGATCTTTACTTTAAATCATAGATATTCCATCAATTCTAGATGAACTAAAGACCTCATTGTGAAACACTATGATTTCTAAAAGTCGATTAAATTGACTTAATCATGAAATTATATTGGAAAACATCAAATCTCCTAAACAGAATGCAAAAATTATTATCAATAAAATAAAAAAGCTAAATTGGACTGTAAAATAGGATTTTAAAATTCTGTTTATCAAAACGTACCATTAAGATAGCAAAGCCCCAGTATTAAGAAGATATTATATGTATTAAAAAACACAAAGTTCTTGACTCCAGAATATATAAAGAATCCTTATATTTAAGCAAGAAAAATAAAAAATTTTAAAAATGGACAAAAGTCTTAAAGCGACACTTCACAGAAAGGTAACTACACGGCCAATAGATACACAAAAAAAAGCTTGGTTTATTAGTCATCAGGGAAATGTAAATTAAGGCCACAAAGGCCACGAATGCTTCTACCAGATGGCTTAATTAAAAGAATAATGATATCACTTCTAGGTGTAACAAAAATGCACATACATGCAAATTAAAAGATACCTCAAGAGAGATTTATTGCAACACAATTTGTAATAATAAAAAAGTGGAAACAAATAAAATGTACCTCAATAGCAGAATGGGTAAATAAGTTATGATGAAATTATACAATGAAATACTAGATAGGAATAAGAAAGAATGGCATATTGCTACATTGCTACATGCAACAATGCGCTTGCATCTCACAAACATAATGCTGAGCTAAGGAAACCAGACACCAAAATAATGCATACAGTAGGCTTCCCCTCTACTTGGAGGAGAAGTGAGCAGCTAGGTGGGAGTGTGAAGGCTTCTGGGGTGCTACTGATGCTTTACTTCTTTATCTTGGTGGTTATATGGGTGTGCTGCTCCCATTGTGAAAATTCAGTGAGCTGGACACTTGTGATTTGTGCACTTGTAAATATGATATCTTTTATTTTTTTTACTTTTAAAAGTATAGCAAGAATTAGAGAAAATATAGAGTTAACAGCATTTCATCCAAAAGCTGAAATCTTTGTGGGCAAAGGGCAAATTAATTTCACACAGGCACTTGCATGCCAACAGCATATGAATCTCTCAGGTTACAGATGGCAAGGGGTAAGTGAATGCCTTTGAAAACAGGAGTTGAATCTTGAGAATGGGGTCTTATAAGTTCCAGCTCAAATACAGATGGTCCCCAAATTATGATTGTTTTCAACTATACAATGAGTTTATAAGCAGCTGTATGTATCTGAGCCTTGCAACTGTCTGTTCCAGTATCCTGAGAGAAGAAAATAACTTGGACTTCATCAAGTAAATAGAAACCTATTCTTGCCTTATCAACATCACAGAGAGCAGTTGCCACCTAGTTAGTTGTTTTTCTTCTTCTTCTCTTTTTCCCCTCTCTTTTGTAAAATATAATTTTCTTACTTTTTATTTACTTTGTTTGTCTTTATTAATTCTAAAAAAATGTGGGGGGGGGGGGTGCGGGATACATGTGCAGAACGTGCAGATTTGTTACATAGGTATACATTTGCCATAGTGGTTTGCTGCACCTATTGACTTGTCCTCTAAGTTCCCTCCCTTCACCCCCACCAATGCCCTAATAGACCCTGGTGTGTGTCATTCCCCTCTCTGTGTCCATGTATTCTCAATGCTCAACTTCCCCTTAAGAGTGAGAACACACGGTGTTTGGTTTTCTGTTCCTGTGTTAGTTCACTGAGGATGATGGCTCCCAGCTTCATCCATGTCCCTGCAAAGGACATAATCTTATTCCTTTTTATGGCCGCCTAGTATACCATGGTGTATATGTACAATATTTTCTTTGTCAAGTCTATCATTGATGGGCATTTGGGTTGGTTCTATGTCTTTGCTATTGTGAATAGTGCTGCAGTAAACACACGTGTGTATGTGTCTTTAGAGTAGAATTATTTATATTCCTTTGAGTATACACCCAGTAATGGGATTGCTGGGTCAAATGGTATTTCTGGTTCTAGATCCTTGAGGAATCACCATACTGTCTTCCACAATGGTTGAACTAATTTACATTTCCACCAACAGTGTAAAAGCGTTCCTATTTCTCCACAGCCTTACCAGTATCTATTGGTTCTTGACTTTTTAATAATTGCCATTCTGACTGGCATGAGGTGGTAGCTCATTGTGGTTTTGATTTGCATTTCTCTGATGATCAGTGATGTTGAGCTTTTTTTCATGTTTGTTGGCTGCATAAATGTCTTCTTTTGAGAAGTGTCTGTCTGTTCATATCCCTTGCCCACTTTTTGATGGGGTTGTTTTTTTCTTTTAAATTTGTTTAAGTTCGTTGTAAATTCTGGATATTAGATCTTCATCAGATGAGTAGATTGTAAAAATTTTTTCCCATTCTGTAGGTTGCCTGTTCACTCTGATGATAGTTTCTTTTGCTGTGAAGAAGCTCTTTAGTTTATTTAGATCCCATTTGTCTATTTTTGCTTTCATTGCAATTGCTTTTGACATTTTTGCCATGAAGTATTTGCCCATGCCTATGTCCTGAATGGTATTGCCTAGGCTTTCTTCTAGGATTTTTATGATTTTGAGTTTTACATTTAAGTCTTTAATCCATCTTGAGTTAATTTTTGTATAAGGTATAAGGAAAGGGTCCAATTTCAGTTTTCTGCAAATGGCTAGCCAGTTTTCGCAGCACTATTTACTGATTAGGAGATCCATTCCTCATTGCTTGTTTTGTTAGGTTTGTCAAATATCAGATGGTTGTAGATGTGTGGTGCTATTTCTGAGGTCTCTGTTGTGCTCCATGGGTCTATATGTTTGTTTTGGTACCAGTAGCAAGCTGTTTTGATTACTGTAGACTTGTAGTATGGTTTGAAATCAGTAGTGTGATACCTCCAGCTTTGTTCTTTTTGCTTAGCATGGTCTTGGCTATCTGGGGTCTTCTTTGACTCCATATGAAATTCAAAATATTTTTTTCTAATTCTGTGACGAATGTCAATGGTAGTTTGATGGGAATAACATTGCACCTATAAATTACTTTGCCCAAAAGCTACCACTGACTTTCTTCACAGAATTGGAAATAAAGCTACTTTAAACTTCATATGCAACCAAAAAGGAATCCACATAGCCAAGACAATCCTGGACAAGAAGAACAAAGCTGGAGGCATCACCTCCAGCATCACACTACCTGAATTCAAACTTTACTACAAGCCTACAGTAACCAAAACAGCATGGTACTGGTACCAAAACAGATATATAGACTAATGGAACAGAATGGAGGCCTCAAAATAACATCACACACCTACTACCATCTGATCTTTGACAAACCTGACACACACAAGCAATGAGGAAAAGATTCCCTATTTAATAAATGGTGTTGAGAAAACTGGCTAGCCATATACAGAAAACTGAAACTGGACCCCTTCCTTACATCTTATACAAAAATCAACTCAAAATGGATCAAAGACTTAAACTTAAGACCTAGGACCATAAAAATCCTAGAAGAAAACCTGGGCAATACCATTCAGGACATAGGCATAGGCAAAAACTTCATGAATAAAACACCAAAAGTAATGGCAACAAAAGCCAAAATTGACAATCGGGATCTAATTAAACTATAGAGCTTCTGCACAGCAAAAGAAGCTATCTCAGAGTGAATAGGCAACCTACAGAATGGGAGAAAATTTTTGCAATCTATCCATCTGACAAAGGGCTAATATCCAGAATCTACAAAGAACTTTAAACAAATTTACAAGAAAAAAGCAAACAACCCCATCAAAAAATGGGTAAAGGACAGACACTTCTCAAAAGAAGACATTTATGCAGTCAACAGACACATGAAAAAATGCTCATCATCACTGATCATTAGAGAAATGCAAATCAAAACCACAATGAGATACCATCTCACGCCAGTTAGAATGGCAATCATTAACAAGTCAAGAAACAACAGATGCTGGAGAGGTTGTGGAAAAACAGAAATGCTTTTACACTGTTGGTGGGAGTGTAAATTAGCTCAACCATTGTGGAAGACAGTGTGGTGATTCCTCAAGGATCTAGAACTAGAAATATCATTTGACCCAGCAATTCCATTACTGGGTATATACTCAAAGGATTGTAAATCATTCTACAATGAAGACACATGCACACGTATGTTGGTTGCAGGACTATTCACAATAGCAAAGACTTGAAACCAACCCAAATGTCCATCAATGATAGACTGGATTAAGAAAATGTGGCACATATACACCATGGAATACTATGCAGCCATTAAAAAGGATGAGTTCATGTCCTTTGCAGGGACATGGATGAAGCTGGAAGCCATAATTCTAAGCAAACTATCACAAGATCAGAAAACCAAACACCACATATTCTCACTCATAAGTGGGAGTTGAACAATGAGAACACATGGACACAAGGAGGGAAAATCACACACCGGGGCCTGTGGTGGATGAGGGGCTAGGGAAGGAATAACATTAGGAGAAATACCTCATGTAGGTGACAGGTTGATGGGTGCAGCAAACCACCATGGCATGTGTACACCTATGTAACAAAACTGCATGTTCTGCACATGTAACCCAGAACTTAAAGTATAATAAAATAAATAAATTACTTTGGGCAGTATGGCCATTTTCATGACATTGATTCTTCTTATCGATGAGCATGAAATGTTTTTCCATTTATTTGTTTCCTTTCTTATTTCCTTGAGCAGTGGTTTGTAGTTCTCCTTGAAGAGGTCCTTCACATTCTTTGTTAGCTGCGTTCCAAAATATTTCATTCTCTTTGTAGTGGTTGTGAATGAGAGTTCATTTATGATTTGGCTCTCTGCTTTCCTATTGTTGGTGTAAAAGAATGCTTGTGCTTTTTGCACATTAATTTTGTATCCTAAGATTTGCTGAAGTTGCTTATCAGTTCAAGAAGTTTTCGGGCTGCAATGGTGGAGTTTTCTAAATATAATATTATGTCCTCCGCAAACAGAGGCAACTTGACTTCCTCTCTTCCTATTTGAATACCCCTTATTTCTTTCTCTTGCCTGATGGCCCTGGCTAGACCTTCTAATACTAGGTTGAATAGGAGTGGTGAGAGAGGGCATCCTTGTCTTGTGCTGGTTTTCAAAGGAAATGCATCCAGCTTTTGCTCATTCAATATTATATTGGCTGTGGGTTTGTCATAAATAGTTCTTACTATTTTGAGATATGTTCCATCAATACCTAGTTTATTGAGTTTTAACATGAAGGGCTGTAGAAATTTGTTGAAGGCCTTTTCTGCATCTATTGAGATAATCATGTGGTTCTTGTCTTTGGTTCTGTTTATGTGACAGATTACATTTATTGACTTGTGTATGTTGAACCAGCCTTGCATCCCAGGGATGAAGCTGATTTGATCGTGATGGGTAAGATTTTTGATGTGCTGCTGGATTCAGTTTGCCACTATTTTATTGAGAAATTTTTTGCATTGATGTTCTTCAGGGATATTGGCCTGAAATCTTTTTTGTGTCTCTCTTCCCGGTTGTGGTATCAGGATAATGCTGGCTTCATAAAATGAGTTAGGGAGGAGTCCTTCCTTTTCAATTGTTTGGAATAGTTTCAGGAGGAATGGTACCAGCTCCTGTTTGTATTTTTGGTAGAATTCAGCTGTGAACTCATCTGGTCCTGGGCTTTTTTTGGTTGCTAGGCTATTAATTACTGCCTCAATTTCAGAGTTTGTTATTGGTCAATTCAGGGATTCAACTTCTTCCTGGTTTAGTCTTGGTAGGGTGTGTGCATCCAGGAATTTATCCATTTCTTCTAGATTTTCTAGTTTATTTGCACAGAGGTATTTATAGTATTCTCTGATGATAGTTTTTATTTCTGTGGGGTCAATGGTGATATCCCCTTTATCATTTTTTATTGTGTTTATTTGATTCTCCTTTCTCTTCTTCAACCAGCAGTCTATTTTGTTAATTTTTTCCAAAAAAAAAACGGCTACTGGATTTGTTGATTTTTTTAAGAGTTGTTCATGTCTCTCTCTCCTTCACTTCTCCTCTGATCTTAGTTGTTTCTTGTCTTCTGTTAGATTTTGGAATATTTTGCTCTGACCTCCCTAGCTCTTTTAATTGTGATGTTAGAGTGTTGATTTGAGATCTTTCTAGCTTTCTGATGTGGCCATTTAGTGCTATAAATTTCCCTCTTAACACTGCTTTAGCTGTGTCCCAGAGATTCTGGTACGTTATCTCTTTGTTCTCATTGGTTTTAAAGAACGTCTTGATTTCTGCCTTAGTTTCATTATTTACCCAGGAGTTATTCATGAACAGGTTGTTTGATTTCCATGAAATTTTGTGGTTTTGAGTGGGTTTCTTAATCCTGAGTTCTAATTTGATTGCACAGTGGTCTCAGAGACTGTTATGATTTCAGTTCTTTTGCATTTGCTGAGGAGTGTTTTACTTTCAATTATGTGGTTGATTTTAGAATAAATGCCATGTGGTGCTGGGAAGAATGTATATTCTATTGATTTACAGTAAAGAGTTATTTAGATTTCTACTAGGTCCACTTGATCCAGAGCCAAGTTCAAGTCCTGAATATCCTTGTCAATTTTCTGTCTCATTGATCAGCCTAATACTGACAGTGGGGTGTTAAAGTCTCCCTCTATTATTGTGTGGGAGTCTAAGTCTCTTTGTAGGTCTCTAAGAACTTGTTTTACAAATTTGGGTGCTCCTGTATTGGGTGCATATATATTTAGCATAGTTAGTTCTTGTTGACTTGTTCCCTTTACCATTATGTAATGCCATTCTTTGTCTTTTTTGATTGTTGGTTTAAAGTCTGTTTTGTCAGAGACTAAGATTACAACCCCTGCTTTTTCTTTTCTCTCCATTTGCTTGGTAAATTTTCCTCCATCCTGTTATTTTGAGTCTATGTGTGTCTTTGCACGTAAGTGGGTTTCCTCAACACAGCACACTGATGGGTCTTGATTCCTTATCCAATTTGCCAGTCTTTGTCTTTTAATTTGGGCATTTAGCCCATTTACATTTAAGGTTAGTATTGTTATGTGTGAATTTGATCTTGTCATCATGATGCTATTTTGCATACCAGTTGATTCAGTTCCTTCATAGTGTCATTGGTCTTTATATTTTGATGTGTTTTTGCAGTGGCTGGTACCAGTTTTTCCTTTCCATATTTAATGCTTCTTTTAGGAGCTCTTGCAGGGCAGGCCTGGTGGTAAAGAAATCCTGCAGCATTTGCTTGTCTGGAAATGATTTTATTTCTCCTTCACTTATGAAGCTTAGTTTGGCTGGATATGAAATTCTGGGTTGAAAATTCTTTCCTTTAAGAATGTTGGATATTGGCCCCCAATCTATTCTGGCTCCTAGAGTTTCTGCTGAGAAGTCCACTGTTTGTCTGATGGGCTTCCCTTTGTAAGTGACCCGGCCTTTCTCTCTGGCTGCCCTTAACAGTTTTCCTTCATTTCAACCTTGGAGAATCTGATGATTATGTGTCTTGGGGTTGCTCTTGTTGTGGAGTATCTTAATGATGTTCTCTGTATTTCCTGAATTTGCATGTTGGCCTGTCTTAGAAGGTTGGGGAAGTTCTCATGGATAATATCCCGAAGTGTGTTTTCCAGCTTGTTTCCATTCTCCCTGTCTCCTCATACTCCAATCAATCATAGGTTCAGTCTTTTCACATAGACATATTTCTTGGATGTTTTATTTGTTCCTTTTCATTCTTTTTTCTCTCTTTTTGTGTGTATGTATTATTTCAGTAAGCTGGTCTTCAAACTCTGATATCCTTTCTTCTGCTTGGTTGATTCAGCTGTTGGTACTTGTGTATGCTTCACAAAGGTCTTGTGTTCTGTTTTTCAGCTCCATTAGGTCGTTTATGTTCCGCTTTAAACTGGTTACTCTAGTTAGCAATCCCTTTAACCTTTTACCAAGGTTCTTAGCTTCTTTTTCTTCTTCTTCTTCTTTTTTCTTTTCTTTTTTTTTTGTTGGAATTTTGCTCTTGTTGCCTAGGCTGGAGTGCAATCTCAGCTCGCTACAACCTCCACCTCCCAGGTTCAGGCAATTCTCCTGTCTCAGCCTCCCAAGTAGCTGAGATTATAGGTGCATGCCACCACACCCAGCTAATTTTTGTATTTTCAGTAGAGACGGGATTTTATCATATTGGTCAGGCTGGTCTCAAACTCCTGATCTCAGGTGATCCACCTGCCTCGGCCTCCCACAGTGCTGGGATTACAGACTTGAGCCACTGCGCCTGGCTGGTTCTTAGCTTCTTTGCCTTGGGTTAGAATATGTTCCTTTAGCTCATTGTAGTTTTTTATGACCCATCTTCTGAAGCCTACTTTTGTCAATTCATCTGTCTGATCCTTCGCCCCACTTCTGCACTCTTGATGGAGAGATGCTGCAATCATTTGGAGAAGAACAGGCACTCTGGCTTTTTGGGTTTTCAGAATATTTTTCGTTGATTCTTTCTTATCTACATGAGTTTGTCTAGTTTTGATCTTTGAGGTTGCTTACCCTTGGATGAGGTTTTTGTGGGGACCTTTGTTGTTATTATTGATGCTATTGTTGTCACTCTCTGCTTGTTTGTTTTTCTTTCAATAGTCAGGTCCCTCTTCTGCAGGGCTATTGCAGTTTGCTGGGGGTTCACTTCAGACCCTATTTCATCTGATTCGCTCCTGTGCCTGGAGATGTCACTCAAGGAGGCTAGAGAACAGCAAAGATGGGGGTCTGCTCCTTTTGGGACCTCTGACTTTAAGGGGCACCAAACTGATGCCAGTAGGATCGCTCCTTTATAGGGTGTCTGGCAACCCCTGTTGGAGGGTTTCATCCAGTTGGGTGGCACAGGGAGCAGGATCCATTAAATGAAGCACTTTGTCCCTTGGTGGAGATGTTTGTGTGCTTCACTAGTGGGGAACCCACTCGTCTTGGCTGCCTGAATTCCTTAGAACTACCAGGACCGGAGGCTAAGTCTGCTGGTCTGCAGAGACTGTGGCCACCCTGGCCCCTTGAGGCTCAGGCCTAGCGAGATCCGAATTCTGTCCTTGCACCTCTGGCTGGAGTTATTGGAGGTCCTACAGGGAAGCCCGGCCCACTGAGGAAGGATGGGTCAGGGTTAGGCCTGAAGAGGCATGCTGGCCACAGACTGCCACAGCTGGTGTGTTGGACTGTGCGGACAAGTCTTGGGACCAAGCCATTCAACCTTCCCAGCTCCAGCAGGAGAAAAGAGCAGCCTGGAGCTATAGAAATGAGTGCTGCCCTTCCCCCATCCAGGGAGCTTAGCATGCTAGGCAGTTGCAAGTCCCATTGCTGGCTGTTGCCCCTCCCTCAAGGAGCTCAACTTGGCTTAAGACAGCAGGCAGCCGCAGCGGGTGCTGGCTCCCTTCCCCTTGGGAGTGCAGTAGGCTTAAGCATCACCTCACCCAGACGGCACCTGGAAAATCGGGTTACTCCCACCCTAATACTGCACTTTGCCAAGGATCTTAGCAAACGGCACACCAGGAGATTATATCCTGTGTCTGGCTCAGAAGGTCCCATGCCCATGGAGCCTCACTCATTGCTAGCACAGAAGTCTGAGATCAAACTGCAAGGCAGCAGCGAGGCCGGGGGGGGGGGGGGGGGGGGGGGAGGGGAAGCATGCCCTCCATTGCCAAGGCTTGAGTAAGTAAACGAAGCGGCCAGGAAGCTCGAACCGGGTGGAGCCCACCACAGCTCAAGGAGGCCTGCCTGCCTGCCTCTGTAGACTCCACCTCTGGAGGCAGGGCATAGCCCAACAAAAGGCTGCAGAAACTTCTGCAGACTTAAATGTCCCTGTCTGACAGCTTTAAAGAGACTAGTGCTTCTGCCATCATGGAGTTTGAGATCTGAGAATGGACAGACTGCCTCCTCAAGTGGGTCCCTGACTCCCGAGTAGCCTAACTGGGAGGCACCCCCCAGTAGGGGCAGACTGACACCTGACATGGGTGGGAACCCCTCTGAGATGAAGCATCCAGAGGAACAATCAGGCAGCAACATTTGCTGTTCAGCAATATTCGCTGTTCTGCAGCCTTCACTGGTGACACCCAGGCAAACAGGTCTGCAGTGGACCTCCAGCAAATTCCAACAGAACTGCAGCTGAGGGTCCTGTTAGAAGGAAAACTAACAAACAGAAAGGACAGCCACACCAAAACCCCATTTGTATCTCATCACCATCAAAGACCAAAGGTAGATAAAACCACAAAGATGGGGAAAAAATAGAGCAGAAAATCCCAAAATTCTAAAAATCAGAGTGCCTCTCCCCTTTGAAGGGAAAGCAGCTCCTTGCTAGCAATGGAACAAAACTGGACGGAGAATGTCTTTGACGAGTTCAGAGAAGAAAGCTTCAGACGATCAAACTTCTCCAAGCTAAAGGAGGAAGTTCAAACCCATCGCAAAGAAGCTAAAAACCTTGAAAAATCATTAGACGAATGACTAACTAGAATAACCACTGTAGAGAAGTCCTTAAATGACCTGATGGAGCTGGAAACCATGACACAAGAACTACGTAACAAATGCACAAGCTTCAGTAGCCGATTCAATCAACTGGAAGAAAGGGTATCAGTGACTGAAGATCAAATGAATGAAATGAAGCGAGAAGAGAAGTTCAGAGAAAAAAGAGTAAAAATAAATGAACAAAGACTCCAAGAAATGTGGGACTATGAGAAAAGACCAAATCTATGTCTGATTGATGTACTTGAAAGTGATGGGGAGAATGAAACCAAGTTGGAAAACACTCTGCAGGATATCATCCAGGAGAATTTCCCAAACCTAGAAAGGCAGGCCAACATTCAAATTCAGGAAATACAGAGAACACCACAAAGATACCTTGAGAAGATCAACTCCAAGACACATAATTGTCAGATTCACCAAAGTTTAAATGAAGGAAAAAATATTAAAGGCAGCCAGAGAGAAAGGTCGGGTTACCCACAAAGGGAAGCCCATCAGACTAACAGCAGATCTCTTGGCAGAAACTCTACAAACCAGAAGAGAGTGGGAGCCAATATTCAACATTCTTACAGAAAAGAATTTTCAACCCAGAATGTCATATCCAGCCAAACTAAGTTTCATAAGTGAAAGAGAAATAAAATCCTTTACAGACAAGCAAATGCTTAGAGATTTTGTCACCACCAGGCCTGCCCTACAAGAGCTCCCGAAGGAAGTCCTAAACATGGAAAGGAACAACCAGTACCAGCCACTGCAAGAACATGCCAAATTGTAAAGACCACCAATGCTAGGAAGAAACTGCATCAACTAAAGAGCAAAATAACCAGCTAACATCATAATGACAGGATCAAATTCACACATAACAATATTAACCTTAAATGTAAATGGGCTAAATGTTCCAATTAAAAGACACAGATGGCAAATTGGATACTCAAGACTCATCAGTGTGCTGTATCCAGGAGACCCATCTCATGTGCAGAGATACACATAGGCTCAAAATAAAGGGATGGAGGAAGATCTACCAAGCAAGTGGAAAACGAAAAAAGGCAGGGGTTGCAATCCTAGTCTCTGATAAAACAGACTTTAAACCAAAAAAAATCAAAAGAGACAAAGAAAAAGAAGGCCATTACATGATGGTAAAGGGATCAATTCACCAAGAAGAGCTAACTTTCCTAAATATATATGCACCCAATACAGGAGAACCCAGATTCAAAAAGCAAGTTCTTAGAGACCTACAAAGAGACTTAGACAACCATACAATAATAATGGGAGACTTTAATACCCCACTGTCAGCATTAGATAGATCAATGAGACAGAAAGTTACAAGGATATCTGGGAATTGAACTCAGCTCTGCACCGTGAAGACCTAATATACATCTACAGAACTCTCCACCCCAAATCAACAGAATATACATTCTTCTCAGCACCACATCACACTTATTCCAAAACTGACCACATAGTTGGAAGTAAAGCACTCCTCAGCAAATGTAAAAGAACAGAAATCACAACAAACTGTCTCTCAGACCACCGTGCAATCAAACTAGAACTCAGGATTAAGAAACTCACTCAAAACCACTCAACTATATGGAAACTGAACAACCTGCTCCTGAATGACTACTGGGTAAATAACGAAATGAAGGAAGAAATAAAGATTTTCTTTGAAACCAATGAGTACAAAGACACAACATACCAGAATCTCTGGGACATGTTTAAAGCACTGTGTAGAGGGAAATTTATAGTACTAAATGCCCACAAGAGAAAGCAGGAAAGATCTAAAATTGACACCCTAACATCACAATTAAAAGAACTAGAGAAGCAAGAGCAAGAGCAAAACATTCAAAAGCTAGCAGAAGGCAAGCAATAACTAAGATCAGAGCAGAACTGACGGAGATAGAGATGCAAAAAATTCCTTCAAAAAATCAATGAATCCAGCAGCTGGTTTTTTGAAAAGATCAACAAAATTGATAGACCACTAGAAAGACTGATAAAGAAGAAAAGAGAGAAGAATCAAACAGATGCAATAAAAATGATAAAGGGTATATCACCACCGACCCCACAGAAATACAGACTACCATCAGAGAATACTATAAACACCTCTATGCAAATAAACTAGAAAATCTAGAAGAAGTGGATAAATTTCTGGACACATACACCCTTCCAAGACTAAACCAGGAAGAGGTTGAATCCCTGACTAGACCAATAACAGACTCTGAAATTGAGGCAATAATTAATAGCCTACCAACAAAAAAAAAGTCCAGGACCAGACTGATTCACAGCTGAATTCTACCAGAGGTATAAGGAGGAGCTGGTACCATTCCCTCTGAAACAATTCCAATCAATAGAAAAAGAAGGAATCCTCTCTAACTCATTTTATAAGGCCAGCATCATCCTGATACCAAAGTTGGCTTCATCCTTGGGATGCAAGCCTGGTTCAACATACACAAATCAATAATCATAATCCAGCATATAAACAGAACCAAAGACAAAAACAAGATGATTATCTCAATAGATGCAGAAAAAGCCTTCGACAAACTTCTACAGCCCTTCATGCTAAAAACTCTCAATAAACTAGGTATTGATGGGATGTATTTCAAAATAATAAGAGCTATTTATGACAAACCCACAGCCAATATCATACTGAATGGGCAAAAACTGGAAACATTCCCTTTGAAAACTGACACAAAACAGGGATGCCCTCTCTCACCACTCCTATTCAGCATACTGTTGGAAGTTCTGGCTAGGGCAATGAGGCAAGAGAAAGAAAGAAAGCGTATTCAGTTAGGAAAAGAAGAAGTCAAATTGTCCCTGTTTGCAGATGACATGATTGTATATTTAGAAAACCCCATCGTCTCAGCCCAAAATCTCCTTAAGCTGATAAGCAACTTCACCAAAGTCTCAGGATACAAAATCAATGTGCAAAAATCACAAGCATTCTTATACACCAATAACAGACAGAGAGTCAAATCATGAGTGAACTCCCATTCACAATTCCTTCAAAGATAATAAAATACCTAGGAATCCAACTTACAAGGGATGTGAAGGACCTCTTCAAGGAGAACTACAGACCACTGCTCAAAGGAATAAAAGAAGACACAAACAAATGGAAGAACATTCCATGCTCATGGATAGGAAGAATTAATATTGTGAAAATGGCAATACTGCCTAAGGTAATTCATAGATTCAATGCCATCCCCATCAGGCTACCAATGATTTTCTTCACAGAATTGGAAAAAACCACTTTAAAGTTCATGTGGAACCAAAAAAGAGCCTGCATTGCCAAGACAATCCTAAACCAAAAGAACAAAGCTGGAGGCATCACGCTACCTGACTTGAAACTATACTACAAGTCTACAATAACCAAAACAGCATGGGACTGGTACCAAAACAGATATATAGACCAAGGGAACAGAACAGAGCCTTCACAAATAATACCACACATCTACAACCATCTGATCTTTGACAAACCTGACAAAAACAAGAAATGGGGAAAGGATTCCCTATTTAATAAATGGTGCTGGGAAAATTGGCTAGCCATATGTAGAAAGCTGAAACTGGATCCCTTCCTTACACCTTATACAAAAATTAACTCGAGATGAATTAAAGACTTAAATGTTAGACCTAAAGCCATAAAAACCCTAGAAGAAAACCTAGGCAATACCATTCAGGACATAGGCATGGGCAAGGACTTCATGTCTAAAACACCAAAAGCAATGGCAACAAAAGCCAAAATTGACAAATGGGATCTAATTAAACTAAAGAGCTTCTACACAACAAAAGAAAGTACCATCAGAGTGAAGAGGCAACCTACAGAATGGGAGAAAATTTTTGCAATCTACTCATCTGACAAAGGTCTAATATCCAGAATATACAAAGAATACAAACAAACTTATGAAAAAAAAAAAAAACAAACAAACAACCCCATCAAAAAGTGGGTGATTCCTCAAAGATCTAGAGCTAGAAATACCATTTGACCCAGCCATCCCATTACTGGGTATATACCCAAAGGATTATAAATCATGCTGCTATAAAGACACATGCACACGTACGTTTATTGTGGCACTATTCACAATAGTAAAGACGTGGAACCAATCCAAATGTCCATCAATGATAGAGTGGATTAAGAAAATGTGGCACATATACACCATGGAATACTATGTAGTCATAAAAAAGGATGAGTTCATGCTGTTTGTGGGGACATGGATGAAGCAGCTGGAAACCATCATTCTAAGCAAACTATTGCAAGGACAAAAAACCAAACACCACATGTTCTCACTCATAGGTGGGAACTGAACAATGAGAACACAGGAAAGGGAACATCACACACTGGGGCATGTCATGGGGTGGTGGAGTGGGGAGGGATAGCATTAGAAGATATACCTAATGTACATGACGAGTTAATGGGTGCAGCACACCAACATGGCACATGTATGCATATGTAACAAACCTGCATGTTTTGTACATGTACCCTAGAACTTAAAGTATAATTTAAAAAAAGAAAAAAAGAAAAACAAAATAAGCTGAGCGTGGTGACGGGCACCTGTAATCCCTGCTACTCAGGAGGCTGAGGCAGGAGAATCTCTGGAACCTGGGAGGTGGAGGTTCATTGAGCAGATATCATGCTACTGCACTCCAGCCTGGGTAACAGAGAGAGACTCCGTCTGTAAAAAAAAGATTACTCTGTAAAGAGTTAACTATTGTGACGACCTCACCTTCACTTGACAAGACCTGTGGTGCTGTTCAGGGGATTTGTTATAGTGCTGGAGGTTGTGGGTGGCCTCTCCTCAGACCTGATGTTAATAGGTACCTGGATTTAAAGCACACAGTGAACGGGGTCAGGGCTACGTCTTCCTCTTAGCCAGCAATATTACTAAATCTTGTTTCGATGTTTATGCTGGCTCAGAAAACTCCACCCACTTCTCAGTAAACTCACTCTAGGGGCCTGCTGCCCAATGGCAATCGATACCATAATCTTTATGGAGAGAAGGTAAATGCAGCCTGGTTGCAGGGCTACTCACCAAGGACTGGGGAGAGAAGGATGGAGTCCCAAAAGAAGTTTGCCTCCTTTTCTCCCAGACCATGGCCCTAGGGAATCTGTTTCAAAAGTGTAGTTCATGCATCTCGGCCCAGATTCCTAACATCTGTCCAGCTGTGTGGTCGCCAGGGCCTCCGGCTGCCAGTCAGATGGGAACTTGAAAGGCGATGTGACCTTCAGATAAATAAAGCAAGAGCTGAGGTAACAGCAAACATCAGGCAAATATTTGCCGTAGGAACTGTGTTTGAACTTTTCCCTGTGGTGTAGGTCCAGGTTTGCTAGCACAACCTGACCTCAGCAACCTTGCCCTCTACTTGTTGTTTTGAGATAATTCATTTTAGTGCATAGGTTTTCCACAGGCTCCCCTTGAGTCAGTAAGTGATCTTCTGACCCCAGAGCATTATATTTGGGGCTCCTCTACAGGAAGCCCAGTATGGCTCCAGGGCAGGTGGGTAATCTTTTCTTTTCTGGAAGGAGCACATCTAGATACTTTAGTTATGGTACTCATGTCTTAGGAAGGGTGTAAAAAACTGAAGAAGTGATTAAGAACACTTGAACCATAAGGTGGCTCAGATGGAATGAAATGGATGAGTTAATCTGGAAAGCAACCCATCTCCTAGTCCACTACTTCTTGGTTCATGCACTGTGGCTTTTCTGTGGCTGATAGAAAGTAATCTCAATTATCAGAAGATGTGGGTCTATTATTAAGGCTATCATTAAGAAGACAGAAGAGGAAGTGGGAAGGAAAAGAAGAAGGATGAAGAGAGAAGGAGATGGAAAACAGGAAGGAGATAAAGAAGAAGGAGAAGGAGGCATGGGGAGGGGAAAGCAGGGAGAAAGGGGAGGAAGAGAAGAAGAAGAAGGTGGCAGAGAAGGGAAGGAGGAGAAGAAAACTGATATCTACTGAGTGCCCACTACATGCCAACAATTTTTGCATGAATTATCTTATTCAATCATGAAAACAATCCTTCAAGTTAGGCACTAGTAGTTCCCCATTTTTCAGATGAGAACCTCATGCCTAGAGAGGGTTGATAACTTCCCCCAAGTCACGCATCCAGGAGCGACAGGGCTGGAACTGCGCCAGGCAGGATGGTGTGACCCCACAGCCCCACCCCATCCATGCTTGCTCTAGAGGCCTGTATCTACACAGAACACCACTGCTGGGGAAGGGGAGGGTTCATCAGCCAGTGGTGATGCCTCCATATTGGACAAATGCCCAGTTATTAACAGAGAGAATACCTTTAACTTCCAGCCTATACTGAAAAAAAGAAGGCTTAATACTCAGAACTCTCAACTAATAAGATTTTCATTCATTCAGGAATTTTTTTGAGAAAGTAAACTTCCAGGTGAGTCCATAAGGCCTATGACATTAAATTAAACCTTTTGTACTTTCTGAATTATCAGACCTAGACCCAAGGAATTGGAAATTATATTTGGAATCATTTCCCCAAAGGCCCATCAAATAATGTAGTTATCAGAATAACCTGGAGAGTCTGAACCCTGAATTAGGGTTCTCATGGATTCTGGTCTTGGTTCTAGCAGTTACTGGGCAGGCAGCCTTGGAGGGACTCCTTAAATATCATTCAGTCTTCTCCTCTACATGATGGGAGGTTTAGGCTCCTTGTATCCTGAAAGAGAAGATAAGCAAATTTCAATACATACTGAAACTGAAGGGATGGTCACATCACCACCCTGAGTCTCCAGCTGGCTTGGGAAGGTGAAGGAAAGAGACGGGGTGCTCCTAGGGTAGTTGACAGAGGGACCCTCCTAGTGTGAGGGTAAGTAAAGGGCAGACGTGCAGAGTCAATGATGTTTCACCTGGAACCCAAGGAATGGGTGAAAGGTGAACAGAAAGCATTCTAGCCAGAGGGAACAGCAGGGGTGAGGCCTGGAGGCAGGAGAGAAGCTGCCATGTAATTGATCGTTGGACAGAGCTTGTTGAGAATTACACCAGGGCCTCAGTCATAAGCCGGGACACTGCCAGGCAAGTCAGGTGAATGCCATCCTAAACACAGTCTGTGCTAATATTCTTGGTTTTCATCCTCAAAGAGATTAGGGGTCCCTGACAGGCTTTTTTAATTTATTTCTTTTTTCATAGATTGTATAGATTTATAAATGTCTTATTTGTATTTTTGATATATCATTCACATATAGTAAAGTGCACAGATGTGAAGTTCACACCTTGATGTGTGTCTACCTATTTATACACCCAGGTAACTGTCACCAGATCAAGAGTTGGAGCATTTCCAGATCTGCAGAAGGCTCCCTTCTTCCCCTCAGTCCTGCCCTCTCCGCCCCAGGGGAGCCACTTTCTTGATTCTACCAAACTTCTAAATGGAGTCATACGCTGTGTGCACTGCAGGACTCTAGTGCCAGGGAGGGGTTGATGTGATCCATTTGATTTGCATTTGGAAAGATGGTGCCCTGCCGTCTGCAGCATGGAGAATGAATGGGAGGGGCCCCACTTGCAGCTGGAAGATGAGATGGAGGCTGTTTAGTCCTCAGGACCTAGGAGACAGGGGCCTGAATGGGGAAACGATGGAGAGTAGTGGCAGATGGTGGTTAAATCAACCAGAACTGGTGGCCATGTGTGAGTGTGGGACTGCTGTCTTGGTGCCTGGGAGTTGGGGCAGAGAAGCTGTGCATTGAGCCAAGGAACCTGGAGAGAGAAGCCCAGAGGAGGAGGATGGGAGTGACTTGGGGACTGGGACTTGTTGAGTTTGAGATGCTTTCTACCACCAGGTGCAGGGGCTGCACAGGTGGATGGACTGAGGGGCCGGTCAAGCAATGGGCACATCCATAATCCTGGGCAAACAGACAGAGCTGTGCTCATGAGACAATCGCTCTGGGAGAGAGAAATTAATAAGAAAGCAGTCGGAACTCAACAGTCATGAGTCTTATAAAGTCGTTTCAGTCAGTGATGGACCAAATATACAATCGTGGTCATGTAAGATTATAATACTGTGTTTTTACTGTATCATTTCTACATTTAGTTGTTTAGATACACAGATACCATTGTGTTACAATTGCCTGCAGTGTCTAGTGTTGTCCCGTGCTGTACGGGTTTGCAGCCTGGGAGCTATAGGCTATGCCATATAGCCTGGGTGTATAGTAGCTGTACCATCTAGGATTGTGTAAGTCACTCTACGATATTTGCACAACCACAAAATCACCTATGATGCATTTCTCAGAATGTATCCCCACCATTAAGTGACGCATGACTGTAATGATCAGCTGGGTAAAGAAAAGTGCACCCACGAAGAGACTGAGAGGGACCCCAGAGAAGCGGGGACACATCCAGGAGAACATGGAACTGCAGGGTCAAGAGGAGGGAGTGCTTCCCAAAGGCTGAGGGCAGGAGCAGCCTTTACCATGGCTGTGAATCTTGTTAAGCAGTTATCAGGACCCAGTTCCCTGTTCTGCATCCTTTCTCCTGAGTCACGACTAGCAGTCTCTCTGTGAGAAACTTCGAATCATGTAATTGGAGTAGATCTGAAAGCATTTTAAGAAGCTCTGTGAGATTCAAACTTACTGCTTTATATATGATCTTAAGACTCAGCCCGTGGGAGCTGGATGCAACCATGGTTTTCCAACAGCCTCAGACAGGGTCTCTGAAGGCAGGCAGTCATTCCTCTTAGAGGCTTTGGGGACTCAGGCCCTTGCTCTCCCTTCCCCTTTGGTATCCCCGAGATCATCAGCCCTGACTTCCTGAGTGGCCAAGGTCACTTTCCTTTTAGAAAAATTAGATAAATAGAACAAGACAATACAGACAAAAAAACTCTGTGAGATCATCAGGTACAATAATAGTAATGATTATTCATCCGCCATCTGTTTTGGGTGGGGCACTTAATATGCTTTATCCTATTCTCACAATGGCTTTGTGAGTGAGGGATTCCCACTTTTCAGATGTTGGAGTTGAGGTCACAGTGCTAGTGAGTGGTGTCTGAGCCACGTGAAGCTGACTGTAGACTGGGCCCACCGTTCCACTGCACCATGCCAAGTCTCAAGAATGTATATGCTCTATTGAAAATCAAATCCTGGCTCCTGAGTGACAGATGGAGACATTGGATTGAACCGTGTTGGTTCACTTCCATAAGCATTTACCAAGTCCCTTCTATGCCAGGCACTGGGGAGACAGAGTGAAAATCTTGAGCAGGTGAACTTCCAGCTGAGAGAGAGAGAGAGAGAGAAAATAAGCTAGTGGGCAAATAAAGTCATTTTAGAACATTCTTAGGGCTCTGAAGGGAATAAGAGGAGGTGACTGAAAGTGACCATATGAAGGGGCAATTAAAGTTGGGCTGTCAAGGTCTCCAGGAGCCCAAATTCCAGGGAACTCCTGCAGGTTGAAGCTTCTTTCAGGCTGTGCAGTTTGCCTCAAAGACCACGTTCTGACCCTGTGGGCCAGCAGGTGTGTTACTTGCTGGCCAAGGACCTGGGGTTCTGTCATCAGTAATGTTTGCCAAAGGAACTAAGCAGTTTTCATTTCTAAGGCAAGGTAAATCCTGCAACAGTCAAAACTTGCCTGTAATAAAGATTTGGTGAACATAGAATGTGCACAATGGAATGTGTCGATTTAAAGTTGTCTCAGCTTCCCACGTCCAGAAAACCTTCAATAACATCTTAAAGCAAAGGCACTGCGTAGGAGAAGGTGTGACAGTTTCACCTAAAAGATAGTCTTGGAGGCTAAAGGGGCCCAGTGACAAGGTAGTGCCTCCTAAGCAGAGCTGGTGCCCTAGGAGAGAATCCTTGTGACAAAGGTCCACATGCCTGGGCCAGAGCTGGGGTGGAACCAGGTGGGTGCCTCCCCTGTAGATGCATCTCCTAGGCATTCAAGTCCCTGGAAAGACCCGTAACTTCCTTATGAGTGGAGTCTTCCCAGAAGGGTTCAGGGTGGGAAGTGGGAAACTCTAGTCCAGTCGGCCCAAGGGCTTGGGGTCAGCTATGTGGACATGAGGGACACTGACCAGGTGGAATTGAAGACTCACCCAAAGCAAGTCTTCCTCATCCTCCTCAGGGATTGGAGCTTGGAGAAGCCACCACTTCAGTGCAGGAGAGTTCTATTCTCTCCTCGGATAGCATGCACCTGCCCTGGTACAGATAGGGAGGTGCCGACTAGGAACCTCCTGCCCAGGACTTGAAGGGTTGAGTCCATTTCTGTTAGAGGAGGCCTGTGGGAGTTACCAGGTGCTCAGCACTGTGGGAGAACATGGCAAGGTCACGGCCCATGCTTCACTCCCAGACTGGCATTTTTCCTGGGAGGAGGACAGCTGGGAGCAGTGGTGGTGGCCCTTGGACCTTGCTCCTCCATCTGCTTTCCCACCTGCTTGAGGGTCTTGCCATGACAGAGAGTGCCTGGGAGAAGGGCATCCAGCCACCTCATCTGGATGTTTGGGACCACACATAGCAGTCCCAACTACTCTCCCTTGCTCTTGCCATTCTGCCAGGTGACAGCCTTGAAAGGAAGTGGGATATGGTACAACAATCACACACTTTGATTCCTGGGAAGCCCAGGAAGTGGACTTGGCTTGACCCCATTTGCTGTGGCTCCAGCAAGACCTTGCGTCTACCTCCCCATCTGAAGTCAAGGAGATATTCTTTGCTAAAGGGACCTGTCTGGGTACTCCACAATGGATTGTGCCCATATCCTGAGCCTCCCACACCCAGAAGCTCAGGTGGAAAGTCACCTGAATGGACGTGTTCTCCCTGTGTCACTTGACTCAAGGTTTTGCCCACATGGCCCTGCATCACACTCTCTCTTGCTTTCTAAACCACTGTTCTCTAAACCACCCTTCTCTAAACCAGTGTGCTCTAAACCATAGTTCTCTAAACCATCCTTATCTGGTCTCATTATTGTGCTCACATTTCTGCTCAGATGCTTCCAGGATGCTTCACTCCACGCAGACAAGCTCTTGGGTCTTGGCTCCCCCCAGATCCTTACACTGGAGGCCAGACTCTGGACCTTTGCTTTACAGTCCCCTTGCCTTGGGAGGATGTCTCCCCAGGTCATGGTGGGCTCCCAAACATGCCCCTTGGTGACTTTCCCTTCTGCTCCTCCGAGTCCATTGAGATCCAGCTGTCCTGTGAGAGCTGACTTTGCTCCTACCTTCTTCTTGGAGCTTTC
Organism: Piliocolobus tephrosceles; assembly: GCF_002776525.5. Lineage (NCBI taxonomy): Eukaryota > Metazoa > Chordata > Mammalia > Primates > Cercopithecidae > Piliocolobus > Piliocolobus tephrosceles. The sequence continues at coordinate 88,377,816 of NC_045442.1, read as the reverse complement.
CCCAATCACCTCTGAAATCTTAGAGTCTGTCATTGAGTAATTAATTTAACATTTCATGCATAGTGTCTTGTCTCCTTCCTAAAACAGAGCCCCTTGAGACCAGAGCTAATAGTCTTCCCTTTAAGTCTTCATCTGATTGTCCTCAACACATACCCAGGGCCCTGTGTCAAGAGCCAGACCCTAATGAACCTGATAATCACTGGGAAAGAGAAAAATTATGCCCCAGAAAGTTTTAAATTAATCAACTAAGATCCCCATTAAAAAGTAGGAACATTTGTAGAAAGAATAAAATAATGAAGATGAGAACAGAAATTAGAGAAATAGAAAAAAGTACCATAGGGAAGGTAAACAGAGCCAAAATTGTTTTGAAAAGACTAATAAAAGTGATGTGCACTGGCAAGACAGATCACAGGGTAAGTGGGCAGCTCTCGATGGTTCTTAACCCAAATGCCATCCAGATGTTGGGCTTAATTTATCAAAACAAGTCTGAAATCCCTAAAAGGCATTCCAGTCTGAACCTATGGGTTCATTAACATTTACTTAGCACGCCTCTTCAGGCCTCTGCCCCCACTGCTCTGGGATCTCAGGCTCCCAAATCCAGTGCCCTAAGGAGAAGGAGAAAGAGGAATAGGCAGAGGTCAGGAGCATGGTAAGCTCTATCCTTTCCTGGATTCAGAGATCTTAAGCAACTTGGAAGACGGAGATGCCATCCCTGAGTCCCTAAATGGACATAGGTCATTAGAGATCAGAGAACAGACAAACAGCACTCAAGTAGGGTGTAACTCAACCCCACACTTGGAGACAAATGCACGGCATTTGAGGAAGTGCCTGAAACTCACCTAGAGGATGGCATTGCCTTTGAAAAAGGAAACCAAGACCAGATTTATGAGCCTGCCACCAAACTGAAATAATTAGCTCAATTTTCTGGGCCATTACAGCAGACTTTCAAGCTCTGCTTTAAGAATGGATAATTTCCACGAGAGGAAAACGTGCAAGCTTTACTATGCATTTATTAGCATACCTCAAGCATCTATTTCAAGACTAATGGAGATGTGTCTCAGTCGGTTAAATAAATAAATAAATAAATAAATAAATAAATAAATAAATAAATAAAAGCATCAAGACTTTAGCAAGCCTTGCAGAAGTGGGTAACATGTGAGGGAGAGACTCCAGCTGGGGCCCATGTCCTCCCATTGGGAATTGTCTATCTAGGCAGGGAGACTCTGCTGGGCTACTCCCAGAGGGCACAAAAGGAAGACCTTTCTATGGGTTCAACACTAACGCCTGTCTTACATCTGGAACCAGGACCTTTTGCAATTCAGCAGAAATCTGCTGGGAACCCGATGAGTGCCAGACTTGGTCTGGGATCTGTGGATATTAGATGAGTTAGGTGTAAGCCCTGCCCTTGAGGAACCACAGTCTAGCTGGAAGGACAGTTATCTTAACACCCATGTAGGGCACAGTATGATCACAGGCAGGAGGTGCATAGAGGTTCGTTGTGAATTGATTAATGAACAGTTAATGAATGACTAATGATGCTAGCAGTATGCACACGGTGCCTAAGTTCTCTGACTGTCCTCACCTGCCAAAGGTGTACTGGACAAGGTGAGCATAGTGATTATCACCCACAACAATTTTAAGAGTGAAGGCGACCTATGGAAAAATGCACAAGGACAACAGGAGTAACTAGAACTGTGGTAATCAAACTGACATTGTACGGTCATCCGAACTATGGGAAAGTGGGAAAGTGGAAATACAGGGAAGCATAACATGGGAAGAACGTTTACTTTTTCTCCACTCATTTCTTAAATGTTTAATTTTTTTAAAGTTTTAACTGTGGTAAAACGTACACACAATAAAATTTGCCATGTTACTTTTAAGGGTACAGTTCAGTAGCATTAAGTACATTCACACTATTGTGCAGTCTTCAAAACTCTCTTTACCTTCCAAAACTAAAACTCCATGCCCATTCAGGGATAGCACCCCATTCCCCCTCCCTCGGCCCCTGGCAACCCTGCTTTCTGTTTCTATAGATTACACTGCTTAGATGCCTCATGTAAATGGACTCACACAGTATTTGTCTTTTTTGTGTGGCTGGTTAATTTCACTCAGCACGATGTCCTCAAGGTTCTTCTACTCATTCTTGATAAGTGTTATCACAGCATCAAATTCACACTTGCAGTGACATCACTGAGAACTAAAAGCTATGCAGTCATTGCATCATTGCTATTCTCAGCTGACCAGATTTAGTTTGAGCTTTTCTTTCTTTTGTTTGCTTTGCATCAGCTACATTGCAGGAATTCTTAGACTATTAAAGTGCAGGTTCCACTGTGGAAAAACACAAGTTGTTCACAAAGCCTTCGATAGCTCATAGTCTTGTTGCTAATTGAAGAATAACCAGATCAGGGCTTCCTGGGACTGGCAGGCTGGGCCCACTGGCACATTATTGTTTCAATGATACTTACTCTGTGGGGAATTTTGTTTGTTGATAGGCTTCTAAATTTGGGGTTCATGGCTATTTTATAAGTGTACGTAATCCTCAATTTTCTTATGAATTTCATATCTATGTTTTATTTAAAAGTGTATCATTCCTGTGATTATTACATATGGCATGACTGTAACAAAATATCTCATGTACCCTATCAATATACACACCTACTATGTGCCAATAAAATTTTTAAAAAGAACTTATTATAGTTTAAATTCTGGGATACATGTGCAGAACGTTCAGGTCTATTACATAGGTATACACATGTCATGGTGGTTTGCTGCCCCCATCAACTCGTCATCTACATTAGGTATTTCTCCTAATGCTATCACTCCCCTAGTCTCCCACCCTTCAGCATGCCCCAGTGTGTGATGCTCCCTCCCTGTGTCCATGTGTTCTCTATTCAACTCCCGCTTAAGAGTGAGAACATGCTGTGTTTGGTTTTCTGTTCCTGTGTTAGTTTGCTGAGAATGATGGTTTCCAGCTTCATCCATGTTCCTGCAAAGGACAGGAAGTCATCCTTTTTTATGGCTGCATAGTATTTCATGGTGTATATGTGCTACATTTTCTTTGTCCAGTTTATCATTGATGAGCATTTGGGTTGGTTCCAAGTCTTTGCTATTGTGAATAGTACTGCAATAAACATATGTGTGCATGTGCCTTTATAATAGAATGATTTATAATTTTATGGGTATATACCCAGTAATGGGCCAAATGGTATTGTTGGTTCTAGATCCTTGAGGAATCACCATACTGTCTTCACACAATGGTTGAAATAATTTACGCTTCCACCAACAGTCTAAAAGCATTTCTATTTCTCCACAACTTCTCCAGCATCTGTTGTTTCCTGACTTTTTAATGACCACCATTCTAACTGCTGTGAGATGGTATCCCACTGTGGTTTTGATTTGCATTTCTTTAATGACCAGTGATGATGAGCTTTTTTCATGTTTGTTGGCCACATAAATGTCTTCTTTTGAGAACTGCCTGTTCATATCCTTTGCCCACTTTTTGATGGGGTTGTCTTTTTTCTTGTAAATTTGTTTAAATTCCTTATAGATTTTAGATATTAGCCCTTTGTCAGATGGATAGATTGCAAAAATTTTCTCCCATTTTGTAGGTTGCCTGTTCACTCTGATGATAGCTTCTTTTGCTGTGTAGAAGCTCTTTAGTTTAATTAGATCCTATTTGTCAATTTTGGCTTTTGTTGCCATTGCTTTTAGTGTTTTAGCCATGAAGTCTTTGCCCATGCTAATGTCCTGAGTAGCACTGCCTAGGTTTTCTTATAGAGTTTTTATGGGTTTAGGTCTTACATTTAAGTTTTTAATCCATCTCAACTTAATTTTTGAATCAGATGTAAGGAAGGGGTCCAGTTTCAGTTTTCTGCAAATGGCTAGCCAGTTTTCCCAGCACTATTTACTGAATAGGAGATCCTTTTCCCATTGCTTGTTTTTGTCAGGTTTGTTGGAGGTCAGATGATTGTAGATGTGTGGCATTACTTCTGAGGCCTCCGTTCTGTTCCATTAGTCTATATGTTTGGTACCAGTATGATGCTGTTTTGGTTACTGTAGCCATGTAATATAGTTTGAAGTCAGGTAGCATGATGGTTCCAGCTTTGTTCTTTTTGCTTAGAATTGTCTTGGTTATACGAGCTCTTTTTTGGTTTCATATAAATTTAAAGCTTTTTCTAATTCTGTGAAGAAAGTCAATGGTAGCTTGATAGAGACAGTAGTGAATCTATAAATTACTTTGGCAATATGGCAGTTTTCATGATATTGATTCTTTGTATCCATGAGCACGGAATATTCTCCCATTTGTTTGTGTTCTCTCTTATTTCCTTGAGCAGTGGTTTGTAGTTCCCCTTGAAGAGTTCCTTCATATCCCTTGTAAGTTAGATTCCTAGGTATTTTATTCTCTTTGTAGCTATTGTGAATGGAAGTTCACTCTTGATTTTGCTTTCTGTTTGTCTATTATTGATGTATAGAATTCTTGTGATTTTTGTACATTGATTTTGTATCCTTAGACTTTGCTAATGTTGCTTATCAGTTTAAGGAGATTTTGGACTGAGATGATGGGGATTTCTAAATATACAATCATGTCATCTGCAAACAGAGACAATTTGACTTCCTCTCTCCCTATTTGAATGCCCTTTATTTCTTCCTCTTGCCTGATTGCCCTGGCCAGAACTTCCAATACTAGGTTGAATAGGAGTGGTGAGAGAGGGCATGTTTGTCTTGCGCCGGTTTTCAAAGGGAATGCTTCCAGCTTTTGGCCATTCATTATGATATTGACTGTGGGTTTGTCATCAATAGCTCTTATTATTTTGAGATACATTCCATCAATACCTAGTTTATTGAAAGTTTTTAGCATGAAGGGCTGTTGAACTTTGTCAAAGGCCTTTTCTGCATCTATTGAGATAATCATGTGGTTTTTGTCATTGGTTCTGTTTATGTGATGGATTACTTTTATTGATTTGCATATGTTGAACCAGCCTTGCATCCCAGAGATGAAGCCAACTTGATCGTGGAGGATAAGCTTTTTGATGTGCTGCTGGATTCGCTTTGCCAGTATTTTATTGAGGATTTTCACATTGATGTTTATCAGGGATATTAGCCTGAAATTTTCTTTTTTTTGTGTGTCTATGCCAGGTTTTGGTATCAGGATGATACTGGCCTCACAAAATGAGTTAGGGAGGAGTCCCTCTTTTTCTATCGTTTGGACTAGTTCAGAAGGAATAGTACCAGTTCCTCTCTTTGTACCTCTGGTAGAATTCGTCTGTGAATCCATCTGGTCCTGAGGTTTTTTGTTGTTGTTAGACTATTAATTACTGCCTCAATTTCAGAACTTGTTATTGGTTTATTCAGGGATTCGACTTCTTCCTGGTTTAGTTGTGGGAGGGTGTATGTGTGCAGGAATTTATCCATTTCTTCTAGATTTTCTAGTTTATTTGTGTAGAGGTGTTTATAGTATTCTCTAATGGTAGTTTGTATATCTGGAGGATCACCGGTGATCTCCTTCTTATCACTTTTTATTGTGTCTATTTGATTCTTCACTCTTTTCTTCTGTATTAGCCTGGCTAGCAGTCTATCTATTTTGTTAATTTTTTCCGAAAACCAGCTCCTGGATTCATTGATTTTTTGAAGGGTTTTTCTTGTCTCTACCTCCTTCAGTTCTGCTCTGATCTTAATTATTTCTTGTCTTCTGCTAGCTTTTGAATTTGTTTGCTCTGACTTCTCTAGTTCTTTTAATTGTGGTGTTAGGGTGTCCATTTTAGATCTTTCCTGCTTTCCCCTGTGGGCATTTAGTGCTATAAATTTCCCTCTAAACACTGCTTTAGTTGTGTCCCAGGGATTCTGGTATGTTATGTTTTTGTTCTCATTGGTTTCAAAGAACTTATTTATTTCTGCCTTAATTTCGTTATTTACCCAGAAGTCATTCAGGAGCAGGTTGTTCAGTTTTCATGTAGCACTGTGCTGGAAGATCCAGTGCTCTTTAGAACCAGCAGGCAGGAATGTTTAAGTCTGCTGAAGCTGCGCCCACAGCCGCCCCTTCCCCCAGGTGCTTGGTCCCAGGGAGATGGGAGTTTTATCTATTAACTCCAGACTGAAGCTGCTGCCTTTCTTTCAGAGATGCCCTGCCCAGAGACGAGGAATCTAGAGAGGCAGGCTGGCTACAGCGGCTTTTCAGAGTTATGGTGGGCTCAGCCCATTTCAAACTTCCTGGCAGCTCTGTTTACACTGTGAAGCGAAAACCGCCTACCAAACGCTCAGTAATGGTGGACGTCCCCCTCCCCACCAAGCTCTCGATAGTACCAGGTCAATTCAGACTGCTGTGCTGGCAGTGAGAATTTCAAGCCAGCGGATCTTGACTTGCTGGGCCCCATGGTGGTGGGATCCACTGAGCTAGACCACTTGGCTCCCTGGCTTCAGCCCCCTTTCCAGGGAAGTGAACGGTTCTGTTACTCTGGCGATCCAGGTGCCACTGGGGTATGGAAAAAACTCCAGCTTAGTGTCTGCCTAAACGACCGCCCAGTTTTGTGCTTAAAACCTAGGGCCCTGGTGGTTTAAAACCTAGGCCCTGGTCTGCAGGTTGCAAAGACTGTGGGAAAAGCATAGTATCTGGGCCAGAATGCACCTTTCCTCTTGGCACGGAAGTCCCTCGGGGCTTCCCTTGGCTAGGGGAGGGAGTTCCCTGACACCCTTCTGCTTCCTGGGTGAGGCAACGCCCCACCCTGCTTCAGCTTGCCCTCCATGGGCTGCACCCATTGTCTAACCAGTCTCAATGAGATGAACTGGGTACCTCAGTTGGAAATGCAGAAATCACCTGCCTTTTGCATTGATCTCACTGGGAGCTGCAGACTGGGAGCTGTTCCTATTCGGTCATCTTGCCAGCCGCCCCTAGAAAAAAATTTTAAAAAGTGTATCATTCTAAATAACAAACTGTAGAGCAGTACATACAATAGAGAGGTTGGTAGATAGATAGATGGATAGTTAGATATTAAGACTGAATATGTATTTCTGTCTGTAAAGGTATAATCCACTTATAACTGTACCTAACTCTAGGAAATAATTTTTTAAAACTCCATGTGACTTTATACTACATTTATTAATAACTCATATTTAATTTAAAATTATTTACAAAGCTATCATTTACAGCCCAGAATGCACTTATCCTTGAGGCCATCCATTTATCTATCCATTCATTCATCTAATCAGTCAACAAATATGGCACACCAGGAACCATTCTAGATACCAGGATGTGGAAGAAACAAGACAGATAAAAATCTTGCCCTAGAAGAATTTACTTTTAAAAACAAGGACAAAGAGACAGATCATAAACAACCAAACAAATAAAAATAACTTCTGAGAGCAGTAAATGCTCTTAAGACAATGAAATATTTTAATGTAATAGAGTATCTGGAGGTGCGATGTGGAGGATGGATTTTTTGGAGAATGTTAGGAAATAACTTTTGAAGACAGGAATGTGGAAGATGGAGACCTGGAAGGACAGCCTCCCAGAAAGGCGAAATGGCACCGCTAATGTCAGAGTTGGGAAGGCTGGCATGGACCAGAGCAAGCAGAGGAGAACATGGTGAGTAATGAGTGTATCCCTGATGGGCATGAGGCTCGTCTGAGGGATTTATGAGGGAGGCAAGAATTGGCAATCACAGAGCGCTGGGCAGTTCTGCGCCAGTAAGTGGAACACGCTGGCGGTCCTGGAAGCCACAATGATTCCACTGAGTGAAGTGAAGTGGTCTCCTAAGAGCACGTGGAGGTGGGGAAGGGGAGGGAGTTGATGGATGTAGTGATTCATGCTTCGGGCCTGAGTTTGGATCCTGGCTCTGGCTGGGGAATCGCCTATTCACCCTGGGGTTCTGTTTTCTCATTTATAAAACTTTGGGGGTGGTTACAAGGTCTATTTCGCAGGGTGATGGTAGATTTTAAATGAGCCAGGGCACCCACAGTGGCTCACATTCAGAACCGAACAGCCGTTTGATTACTCTAAGACTTACTGCTCTGAAAATCACCTAGCCAGGGATTCAGACTGGTGGGGCATATAGACAGCACTTGCTGGATGAATGTAGGGGGAATCAGCTGCTTTGTGTGGTTATGCTCACACTCGTTAGGGTTCAATAGCTCCTAAGAAACTAAAGCCACATGACAGATAGGAGCCACTAGGAACCTGGCACCTGTAGGTTCCTAGTGGCTCCTAGGAAGTTCAGCCTGTAACCATGGACATCACAGTTACTAAGTCAATGGGCTTGATTGCTTATGTGTGTGTTAGTTATGTTCTTTAACCATACATCCTGTGTGGATCCTACATTCCCTTAGTACACCTGTACCATGCCTACATTCTGGGGTAATCACAGAAACTACTCTCTGCTCAGAGGAAAAGGGACTGGGGTCCTGATTGTCTCTTGTGAGATGAGAAAGATGGAGGCAAGCAGAGGTCCGCAGAGAGGGAAACATCTGCAGGAAAGTGCAACCAGGGTCAAATGAGTGTGTGGGAGCTAGTCTTCCGTGTAAGGCAGAGGTCCCATTCATAAGAGCCCTTACTTTGAATCTTGGCCCTTTTGACTTATTAACTTGTGCCCTCTATTGAGTTATTTACTAGCATGAGCCTTGGCTTCCATATCTGTAGATTGAGGATGGTACCTTATTATTTTGGTATTAGATTCCTGGATAATAAATTCACAGTTCTTAGAAGAGTTCAGGTACAGAGTGCTCAATTGCTCAATAACTGGTGGGAAGCCCCAGCACAGAGCTAACCCAGCCCACTCCATAGCACTGCTAAGTGGACATTATTGTCACTGCTGTAGATGTGAGAAAATAGAGGCAACTGAACTTAAGTAATTTGAAGAAGACAAAGTTGCCAAGTGGTAGGAGCAGGTCTCAAATCCACACCTAACCCTAAACCCATGCTCGTGATTATAGGTCTTGCCTCTCAAACTTGAATATGAGTAAAAAGGAGAAGAAATATGTTTTTCTTTATTTATTATTTTTTATTACTTTAAATTCTGTGATACATGTGCTGAATATGCAGGTTTGTTACATAAGTATACATGTGCCATGGTGGTTTGCTGCACTTATCAACTCGTCATGTAGGTTTTAAGCCCCACATGCATTAGGTATTTGTCCTAATGCTCTCCCTCCGCTTCCCCCCAACTCCCAATAAGCCCCAGTGTGTGATGTTCCCCTCTCTGTGTCCATGTGTTCTCCATTGTTCAACTTTCACTTATGAGTAAGAGCATGCGATGTTTGGTTTTCTGTTCCTGTGTTAGTTTGCTGATGATGGCTTCCAGCTTCATCCATGTCCCTGCAAAAGACATGAGCTCATCCTTTTAAATGGCTGCATAGTATTCCATGGTGTATATGTGCCACATTTTCTTTATCCAGTCTATCATTGATGGGCGTTTGTGTTGGTTCCAAGTCTTTGCTATTGAAAGTAGTGCTGCAATAAACATACATGTGCACATGTCTTTATAGTAGAATGACTTATAATCCTTTGAGTATATCCCCAGTAATGGGATTATTGGGTCAAATGGTATTTCTGGTTCTAGATCCTTGAGGAATCACCACACTGTCTTCCACAATGGTTGAGCTAATTTACGTTTCCACCAACAGTTTAAAAGTGTTCCCTTTTCTCCACATCCTCGCCAGCATCTGTTGTTTCCAGACATTTTAATGATTGCCATTCTAGCCAGAGTGAGGTGATATCTCATTGTGGTTTTGATTTGCATTTCTCTAGTGACCAGCGATGATGAGCTTTTTTCCATACGTTTGTTGGCTGCATAAATGTCTTCTTTTGGGAAGTGTCTGTTCATATCCTTTGCCCACTGTTTGATGGGATTGTTTGTTTTTTATTGTAAATTTGTTAAATTATATGTAGATTTTGGATATTAGCCCTTTGTCAGATGGGTAGATTGCAAAAATTTTCTCCCATTCTGTAGGTTGCCTGTTCACTCCGATGATAGTTTCTTTTGCTGTGTAGAAACTCTTTAGTTTAATTAAATCTCATTTGTCAATTTTGGCTTTTGTTACAATTGCTTTTGGTGTTTTCATCATGGAGTCTTTGCCCATGCCTATGTCCTGAATGTTAAGAAATATGTTTTAAGGTGATATAATGACAATGCTTGGGACAATGTGAAACATTATGCATACGTAGGAGAGAAGGCATTGCTCCTAATCCCCTGTCAGCACAAGACTCTGCCCAGAAACAGAAACACAGCCTACGGTGCTGCATGGTTGGGTATGCAGTTCACATGCAGTCTCCAAAATGCTGCTGCACGTGGAAAACATTGAATGAGGAGGCTTTCTCAGATGATGTTGTCCTGGCCCCCTCAATCCCCAGGACAATGTGGACAGGGTTCCATGCATGAGTGCTAGAGTGTTTAGGGACCTCGTTTTACAGTTTCATCTCTTGACCTGCTCTGAAATCTTGACACTGCTAACACAACTCAGAGCATCACTCTACACCAACTTCCCATGGAACTCTGTCTTCCAAGCATCAGCACACGCACTGGCATCCTTCCAACTGTCCAGCACATGAACTCAATCCTGCGTTTACTCACCCTTAATAATGGTTTTCTCTCTTACACTCTTAAAACCAGACTTTGGTGTGCAAGGAGTTCTCCAGTCCAGTAGATTTGGGATCTGTGGTTGGTTTTATTTGTTAATCAAAAAATCAGTTAAGCAAAGAACCACAAAAATAATATTTGGATATCATAAATATTTTATTTTACTTTAAAACATATACATGAATATTTGGTTAGTAATCTTGTGACATAAAGCTAAAGCCTCTTCTGAGGTGTGGGCCCAGTAGGAGTCCCATTATGTCCCTCTTGCATAACACATGTCTAAGCTGCATCCTCTATACATTCCATTGTTAGCTTTTTTAAAGCAGACTCAGAACTTTAAAACGATTGTCAAGCATTCTGATTGTAGAATTTTAGTGGCTATTTCCCGTTTTAGTTCCCCAATAGGTTACAGCTACTTGGAAATACTGAATTTGGTAGCATTATTTTTTAGTGGCTATGCTCAATAAGTCTTTCCACATCTTGCAACTTAATTTTTCACAGGGATTTCTTCTGGGTATTTACCCACAGGAAAAGAAGTCATTGTACACAAAGGATGCTTACACATGCATGTTTATAGCAGCACAATTCACAATTGCAAAATCATGGAATCAACCCAAATGCCATCAATCAACAAGTGGATAAAGGAATCGTTGTGTATATATATGATTGAATACTACTCAGTCATAAAAGGAAATGAATTCATAGCATTTTCAGTGACCTGGACGAGATTGGAGATGATTATTCTAAGTGAAGTAATCCAGGAATGGAACACCAAACATTTTACGTTCTCACTCATATGTGGGAACTAAGTTATGAGGACGCAAAGGCATAAGAATGATACTATGGACTTTGGGGAATTGGGCGTAAGAGTGTTGGGGGCGAGGGACAAAAGACTGCAAATAGGGGACAGTGTATACTGCTCGGGTGGTGGATGCACCAAAATCTCACAAATCACCACTAAAGAACTTACTCATGTAACCAAATACCACCTGTACCCCAATAACTTATGGAAAAATAATAAAATAAATAAATAAAAATAAAACTAGCTACAAAATTAAAAAAAAATTCATGGGAATGACAACTCATTCGTACCCATATCTCATTGTTTTGAATAAATTTGCTTATAATAAATAACTTTGATAACAAGTACAAGAGTTATAAATAGATATAAAGAAAATGAAGACAGACCCCTGACAAGCATCCAGTTCACATTAGGTGGGGAGGTAGAGCCAGAGAGGCCCAGGAAGCAGGAGCTGTGCCTGCCTTCTTCATGCGTACAGCAGAGTGGACTATGTCCGGGAGTCCAGAGAATCAGCTAAGGGGCTGCTTGAGAAAGCTTCAGAGTATGTGGTGGCCATTTTCTTAGAATGCACTCCCCAGCAGTTCACCTGACCGTCTTCTTCTAATTCTTTATTTGTACTTTAGCTGTCTCCTCTGCTAAACCTTTTCTGTCTTTATTCCAAGACTACCTTTCCTAGATACTTCAATTGCACCTAGAACTTGCCATTAATATCAAACTTAAAACATCACATTGCAATTGTGTTTCCATTTTTAATCTTCACTACTAAATTATAATTTCCTTCAATCAGGTCCTGTATCTTATTTACCATTATTTTCCCAGAGTCCATCATAATGTCTTTCTCATTGCAAATATAAGTGTTTATGAAAGAACAGACAAACCTAAAATGGCCCAGTCCTTCTGGACCAACAAACAAACAAACAAACCCACAAAACCTAGACTAAGCTTTCAAAGCTTGTTCTTCTTAACTGATACCTTTCAGTCGACTTTACCTGCCCAAATACTGTTTATTCTACGATCAACACGTGCAACGCTGCTTTAAATTTTCACTGGGCACCTTGGGTGGCCAAAGTGGGTGGATAACGAGGTCAGGAGATCAAGACCATCCTGGCTAACACAGTGAAACCCCGTCTCTACTAAAAATACAAAAGTTAGCCGGGCATGGTGGTGCACACCTGTAATCCCAGCTACTTGGGAGGCTGAGGCAGGAGAATCGCTTGAACCTGGGAGGCGGAGTTTGCAGTGAGCCAAGATTGTGCCACTGCACTCCAGCCTGGGAGACAGAGCAAGACTCCGTTTCAAAAAAAAAATTTTTTTTTTTTCACTGGGAACCTCCTCACTGCTGTTCTAGATCCACTGAATTTTCTCTTGGCTTTAGTGTCCTGGTTATGCCTCCCAGTTCCTCCCCTTGACCTGGTGTTGGGATCTCACTTCCCCGGGCATCTGGATTGAATCCACCCTTCTAGCTCTTCCCACGTTGGTAGATTTGAGATAATATGCTGTCTGGCACTGGTCCTGGTGATTCAACCCTCCCTGTCTGTGCCTGCCCTCACCAGTGTTGGCCTCAAGGGAGAAAGTTGTAGGTGGGCTAGAGAGTTCTTTGGTGATGCTGTACCTGATGATCTCATACAAGTGTCCCCAAAGCAAGTGCATCCCCTGTGACAACTTCCTAAATTGGGGTTCCTTAATTTTCTAGGGTAGCCCCTCTTAAGTCTTAAATTCAAAGCCAAAGTCTGGACCAAAGTCTTAGAGGACCAAACAGAAGTTTTAAAATTCCCTGTACTATGTCTACCAGAAGGTTGAGAAACTTATTTGCTAGAAAGATTACTTGTCTCCTGACCTGTGACACTAGAGTCCTCACAGTGGGATTTCAGGTCTTCTTCATGATAGGTGGACACAGTAGGCAATGTTCACAGTGAACGGACTGGTCAGGTAACCATGAGGAAAACGTGCCCCAAGTTATGCAGAAATACTCGCTTGTAGCAAATATCAAGGCCTAGAAAATCAGAATTCTGTATCAACCCAGGTGTTTAAATTTGATCAACCAAGACTACAACCTAATGCCTCTCAACAGGCCATTTCCCCACCAAGAACCCTTGGTTTGTGTATGTTGCAAACTTCTCCATGTCATCACGTAGCCTGGGATTCCAGTATGTGTTATTTTTTCCTTCTTAGATTGGTTGCTTTCACTTAGATTGATGGCCTTAGGGCAGTTTTAAATGGCTGTCTTGTAATACGATCAGGTAAGAATATCTGGGAAACCTTTTACGTTTTAATTGGTAATGGTTATGCCAATAATTCTTGATGAATACACTGAAGCCAGGAGTCCCCTTTTTGCATTGTGTTTACACTTCACATCAACCAGGAACACAATCTGAGAAGTTTTCCCTGGACCAAGGGAGAAAGAATATAGCTCCAGGAAGGAATCAAGCCTGGTTAACTCTCAGTGAAGGGAAATGGTGTCTGATCTTGCTAATTCCTGCTTCAAGTATTAAAGTCTCTAAACAGAATGTATGTGTGCAAGTGGGTGCACACACACACACACACAGCCCACCACCGACAATAGTAACAACCTCCATGAGAGGAAACCATACTTCCATAAGCACAACTGAAAGATTTCTGAACCTCAGACCAGAGAGCCACATGATTTTTCAGTCAATCATTGTCTCTCTTGCACTCCCAAGACTGTGCTGTGAGAAAAACTAAGGCATCACATGGCATCCATGGGCTCAGCCCAGTCCCATTGCAACAGTCACGGCTCCGCACATGAGAGAAACTATAGAGAGAACTGGGACCTGGGAAGGAATGGGCAGTCTTGAGTGGCAAAGAACTTGGAGCAAGAGAGGGACTGGAGTAGAGCTGAAAGCACCATGAAGGCCTCTCCTGCAGGAGCTGCTAAGTTAGCTCTGGTCTGCACCTCCCAAACACATCTGACCATGGGATTAAAATTGCAATGTTCTGATAAAACACTAATTAAGGGTTAAGAAGATAGAGTACATACTTGCCTCAAAATAGGAAAAATCAAAATTTTAGTATTTTGGAATCTGTAATAGAAAAAAAACACACCAATTAAAAAATACTTTTCCACAACATACATTTTGGTTGTTTATAGTAAGTATAACATTCCCTCATTTCCACTTTGAATCTTCCTTTCTCCATCCTGAGAGGCAGTGCATGCTGAGATCCGAGCCTCTCTTTATCAGAGGGTTCAGAGAACTGGCCACCAGCTGGATTGAAGACTGAAGGAGATGGCGCTGTCCACCTCTTCTCCCCCTATGGGACTGGAGCCAGTTCTCTGACCAGCTGAGAGACAGCTCCCACGTGGGTACCGCTGGGCTTCCAGAGGACTCCCCCTGCAGACTCACTCCCAGTCCTGACTCACTCCTGGGCTCTCCTTGAAGACCAGCATCAGCAAGTCCCAGCCCAGCCCTCTCTCCAGGGCTTGCCCTGTTGAAATGCTCCCCTGGCACTCACCTTCAGCCATAGGTGCCAGGAGGGGACAGCAGCAAAGACGAAGGAGCCCCTCCTGGGCTTCAGCTGCCTGTTTATTAAAGTAGCTTAAATTAAATGCACTTCAGAATGTGAGAATTAATTGTTTTCAATTAAAAAAATATTTTTAGAGAGTCGTAGGTTCAAATGCAGTGGTAAGAAATACCACAGAGATTCTCCAGTTTCCTCTAGTGGTAACATCTTACATATGAATAGCTGTCATAACCAGAAATTGACATTGATCGAACCATCGACTTTATTGAAATGTCACCAGTCTCACATGCACTCATTTGTGTGTGTGTGTGTGTGTGTGTGTGTGTGTGTGTGTTTGGTTTCATGCCGTTTTCTCATGTGTCCAATCATGTGACTGCCACAGTCGAGATAAAGAGCAGTTCCATCACCAGGAGGGTCCCTGGTGTTACCTTTCTAATTGTTTTCTCTTCAGCCAGGTGTGTGCAGGTGACACCTGAGAGTCACTGAGTGTGACTGCATCATGGCAAATGGTGTCAGCATGTGGTATGTACCCAACGTTTGTATCCCTCAAATTCATATGTTAAAATCCTAGTGCCCAAGGTATTAATGCCAGGTGGGGCCATTGGGAAATGATTAGGTCATTAGGGAAGAATTCTTATGAAAGGGATTAGTGCCCTTAATAAAGGGACCCCAGGGGACTTGGTCACCTCTTCCACCATGTGGGGACATAGCCAGAAGGCGCCAT
Organism: Piliocolobus tephrosceles; assembly: GCF_002776525.5. Lineage (NCBI taxonomy): Eukaryota > Metazoa > Chordata > Mammalia > Primates > Cercopithecidae > Piliocolobus > Piliocolobus tephrosceles. Next base: position 88,362,245 of record NC_045442.1, on the reverse strand, counting down.
CTATGAACCAGGGAGCAGTTCTTCACCAGACATCAAACTGCTAGTGCCTTTGTCTTGTACTTTCCAACCTCCAGAACGGTGAAAAGGAAATGTTTGTTATTTAAGCCTCCCAGTCTATGATAGTTTTGTAATAGCAGCCTGCACCACTATTTCCTCTCCTCTCCCTGCAGGGGATCTTTGGAATGGGGGAAGGGAACCAAAGAGTCACCTTGCCCCTCAACATCAACCAACAAAGAGTGCACAGATGAGAGGAAAAACAGGTTTGTTAACAGATCCCCACCCTCCACCCCCATCATCCCACACCCCCACCCCCGCCCCCGCCCCCATCATGGGGATGGAAAGTCACATAACTTCCCAGACTGTTTCCACACCTTTGAAATGAGGACTAGGTTGTGCCTGCCAGAGAGCACAGGGCTCCTGGGACCCAGGGGGAGGTCCTCTCTGTAGAGGGTCTTTGAATTTTGGTCCATTCCTTTCACAGGATGACTCCGGGATTCAGGGAGCACGTGATGCCAGATTCACAGATCACCTGGTATCAGCCATGTGTGGAAGAGAAGGACCAGTCCAGCAGCTACTCACTCCTCGGGGCAGATGGCTTCCTGGTTATGCATTTTGACCCAAGGCTTCCTCAGCTGGCTGAGACCAGAGTCCTCACAGACCTGGGAGATTGACACATGGTGCCAGGTGGCCATGGAACCTCCTTCCTGGACTCAGGACTTCCTCAGTGTGAATCTGGGAAAGCTGTTCCTGGAGTCCCCGGCCCATGAGGCTCAGATTTCTGATGCACAGCCTTCCCCCTAAGCCTCATGGACTTGGACTTGCTGTGATTCCCACAATGACCTCATCAGTCCCTGTCACAGGAACAAAAAATATGCCAGCACCGCCCTTGACTTTATAGGTCTTGGCAAGGTGTGAAACACTTGGTTTTCACAAATGTCTTGGTCTGTTGAAATTCTAGGGGAGGTGTGCCAAAAAGTGGCATCACTGTTCACAGTCCAGGACTCGGAGGAGGTTACTTCACACACTTGCCAACTCAGGTGTGTGAAGAACAATTGACGTAGTGTTCTAAGCTGTTTCTGTGTATTCTCTCAATCCTCACAGCATCTCAATCAGGTAGGCGCTGTCATCTTGACATTTTGCTGATGAGGAAACTGAGGAACAGAGAGGTTGAGTAAATTATCCCAAATTACACAGCTAATTGAGAGAGCTTGAGGCAGTCCCAAATGACAGCGATGGCTCCCAATTGCTTCAACTTTTTATTCAAAATAATGTCTACCATACAGACTTTTTCTCTTTCTCTCACTGACAACTTGCTAGCCATCAAGTTAGAAATTTGAGAGAAAAATAAATAAGATAGAGGATTGTATCGCCTTTCACTGCACATCCTTTTAAATCTCCAACTCAGAGTGGAGGCGATGGGGGCAGCCTGGGGTCAGGGGGAGCAGAGGTGTGACATCCAGAGGGAATTCAGGGAAGATTCCCAGCGAGCAGGCCCATTCCTCCTCAGATGTGCCTATTTGGCCCAGAAGCAGCAGAGCGTGTCCCTGTGGGAGTCTCTCACCTCCTGCTTGAAAGCCCTGGCCTGTACTCTTCTGCCTCTGCCCCGCAGACCCAAGCTGAGCCCTGAGATGAGGATGGGCTGAGCTTCTCTGTAGGCAGCCGCAGCCCATCTGCATAGATATGGAGGAGACCCAGTGGAGAGGCCTCTCACCCTGCTGCTACCACCAAGCCTGCACAGCTGGGTGCTGAGGACAGGCTGATTCAGGAACCCACACATCCAAACAACACTGGGGCGCGCTTGGATGGGTTCCACACCAAGAGTTGCTGAGTGCAGGGCGGACTGGATGGAGCAGAGATGCCTCAACAGCTTGGGCTAGAAGTGGGCCTGACAAGGCAGAAAGAGGCTCATGGGGTGGGATTTGGGACTCCTTAGCCAGGCCCAGGGCGTCAGTGCACAGTGAGAGGAATGGCTCCCACTGCGAGATACAGGCTGGACTCAGAAAACCACACACAGATGGAAATGAAAGCGGGGAGCAGTGGGTAGCTCAGAGCCAGAACTTGGGTCTCTCCCAGGGCTTCTATGGGTCTGTATACCCCTCTCCCAGTGCATGGGCTAAGCCCTATTCCACAGTAGTGATGAGGGAGAGACCAACCAAGGTGTGTGTGCATTGGGGCCCTCATCTTGGCACCAACCTTTGGGGCCATGGTCTCCCCTGCATCCCTCCCACACCCATGTGTGCCCTGGGTTCAGGCAAACAATGAGTGGAGAAGCCTAGTGAGCTAGAAAACCCTGCTCTTGGAGTAGTCTCTGAGTCCCATCAGGCGCCGTGTATCAGAGCTGCACACCTGCACTGGCAGAAGGAACAGGACCCCGGGCTAGAGGGAGCAGGCGACCTCAGAGCCCTCTTCACTGAAGCACTGGAGCCTGGGCGGGTTTCCATCAGCCGAGTCAAGTAATTGAGCTCAGATTAGATTAAATCCAGACACATCCCGTGTTTAGTGCCAATTACTCATGGCCAGCAAGGGCGGACAAGGGGTCTGGACTGTGTCATGTCGTGCCTTCTTGGAGGCTGACTGCTCCCTACAGCTCAAGGTGAGTTGACCCGAAATAACAACAGTCATGTCCCTGGCTGTGTTTCACCTCCACCTGGCACTTTGCGTGGATCTGCTGATGCTCAGGTGGGTGGCTCCTCTGCACCCTGTTTACAATGGGGGTAGGAGCCTTGAACCCTCTGTCCTTGTTGTCATTGGCTGGGTTGGCAACAGAATGGAGGCCCACTCTGCCCACCTCACTCACCCAGGCACAGGGCACAGGTGGGCGTCTGGCCCCCACACACCCTGGGGAATCCCCATCACTATTTGGAGATTGCCACGTGGGTGAGGCGTGGGAAGCCAGGCAGGCAGGATGCAGGGGTGCTGTAATTTGTCATCTAGTGCTGAATTCACAGCTTGAGAAGAAAACAACCCAGATTTAAGTGCTTTGCCTCCCACTGGGAAACGGCTTTACTGTAGCCATGGCCTTAAGCCCAGGGCCGAGAAGACCCAGCTGTACCCCCTTGGAGGCTGAGAGTGGCCTTCAAGCCAGCCCCAGCTCACAGCCCAGCTTGAAGGCACAAGCAGGGACAAGGTCAATGCAAGAAAAGCAATAAGTCCAGAGAAGGGCACTCAGGCTGGGGAGCTTGGCACTTGGAGTGGAATGAGTTATGAGTCTGAACCAGGGAAAACATTGGAGAGAAACTTGGGATGAAGCAGCAGGGCACTGGGTTGGGACTGGAGGTTTGGGAGGATGGCTTATCGCCCCTACAGAGGTAGAAGGAATCCAGTGGTGACCACAGCGTAATTGGAAGTGTGACAAGGCCCAGAGTTGAGCTCTGCCTGTGAGGATAGAGAGGGGAAGAAGGCACCTTTGCTGGGATTTCTATTCTCATGTTTCAATGCACCATTTTCCCATGGTTATTAATTACTGTTTTAGTGAATAAAGGCTGTATATTAGTTATTTGTTGCTGTGCAACCAGTTGCCTTAGAAAATAGCATCTCCAAACAGAAAAAAATAATTATCTCACACAGGCTTTGAGTGTCAGGAATCTGGGAGCAGCTCACTTGGGTGGTTGTGGCTCTGGTTTCTCAAGAGGTTGCAGTGAGGATGTTGGCTGGGGCTGCATCATCCGCAGGCTCAACTAGGGCTGGAGGACCTGCTCTCATGATGGCTTCCCTCTTGGCTGTTGGCTGGAGGCCTTGGGTTTTGGCTGACTGCTAATAAGAGACCTCATTCCATCCATGTAGACTTCTCCATGGGGCTGCTTGAGTGTCCTCACTTTATGGCAGCTGACTTTCTCCAAAGCAGGAGACCCTGATGACTTCTGAGATGGTTCCCTATATTCCATCCCCTAGCATACACACTCTGTGCAATCCCCTTTCTTTGAGTGTGAGCTGGACTTACACAAATGGTGCGATCTCACTCCCATGATTATGTTACACTATACAGCAGAAGGAATATTACAATCAAGATCCTTGATCAGTAGACTTTGGGATAATCAGAAATATTATCCTAGGTGGGTCTGATTTAATCAGGGTATCCTTTAAAATGGATCAGAGGGATTTGAAGCCAGGCAAGTTCCTGCCGGCCTTGAAGAAACAAAACATCATATTATGGAGGGGTTCAGGTGCCAAGACCCCAAGAGCAGCCTCTAGGAGCTGAGAGTGTTCCTAGCCCCTGTTGAGCTTGGCAGAGGGCCCCAGACCTCAGCTGAGATCTCAGTCCTGGCCAGCACTTTGATTTCAGCCTTGTAGGACCCTGAGCAGAAGACCATCCATACTGCACCTGTGATCTAGAGAACTGTGAGATAATACATTTGCGAAGTTTAGAATAAGTTCCTGGTAATTCATCACGCAGCAACAGAAAATGAATACTCTCATTCCCTGAAGTTGCACCCCATCACTTGTGCCTTTTCTATGTTTGTCAGAAGTTAGTCACTAAGGCCACCCACATGACAGGGGAGGAGTCTGCCTGTTGAAGAGAGTGTTCAAGAACTTGTGGACTTCTTTTAAACCAGCACAGGCTGGACAGTGCGTGTAATGGGACCATGTTGATACACCCAATGTGGAGATGAACAATGGCTAATCCTTCTAACATCTAGAGTGAATTTGCACAGGGTAATAATGGACTTAGGTAAGGCAAGTGAGCATTTTACTTTAGGAAGTGACAATCCCAGCTACAATGTGGTAAGTTGGTGCTTTTTTTCCCCTTTTGATATTCCCTTGCAAGCAATCTACAGAGTAATTGTGTAGATGCAGGAGGAGGATGGAGTATTCCTGCCTTTAATTCGAAAGTTATGATGCGTGAATCAGCCCCAGTCTGAGCCTTGCAGGAATGCTAGATTTGGGACGTGTTAGCAAATATCGTCCAGATGGGGTGGGGGAGGAGGACATGGGTGGAGCTCAGATGACAACCCACAGGCAAATCTTTTGGGATACTTTTAACAGGAAAAGCTCACTGTCACCAAAGCTACATTCCACTTCTGAGCCATAAAACAGTTCTTGGCTCTTGGATTAACCAGTCTTCGACATTTGCCATCATGTCAGCGTTTGAAGCAACTGGGAGTTTTCTGGCTCTGCTTGGACCATTAGAGATCATCTGATACAAGCACAAATGCTGGCTCAGGATTTCTTTAATTCCCACAAAATTTTATCCTACATGGCTACATAGATGAAATGAAGACACCTTTAACTCCCCCTATTCAAGCTCTGCCTTTTGTGTTCCTAAGAGCTGTGGTCTGGGTGGTGGGTGACAGTGGCTCAGAAAGCCATTGCTGTTATAAACAGAGGAGGGCCACATGCCTGTGACTTTATCTTCCCAAGAAGGAAAGAAGAAGAGGAAAAACAAACTGGATAATTTAAGAACATGTCAGCAATTTGGCAAAAGTCAGAGAAGTGAAAGAACCATATGAGTTCATAAATAAGCCACAGATCCCAGCTGGATTTAGTAAAAATCCCCAAAGGTTTTGTGTACTGACACCAGTCAGGTTGGTTTCATTTCATCTTAGCTCTGGCTGGAGGCCTGCATGAATCAGGATGGATGGGGGGACGAGCAAACACAGGTTGTGGTAGAAAGGAAGAGTCCACTCCCAGAAGGCCTCTGAGCCAGAGGTGCGAGTCAGAAGGAGCTGGGCCACCACTGAGGCTGCCTGGACTATATTACCCATGGAGTCTATTAATGTGGTTGCATTTTCACAATGATGATGGTGAGGGTAGCAAGTTTGATGGCCAAGTGTCCCAAGAAAAAATTGCTTGGGGACAGGGAATGCATTTGCGTTGGGGCCCACCCAGGGTCTTTTTGTTTTTCTTTTTTTTTGAGACAGGATCTTGCTCTGTCTCCCAGACTGCAGTGCAGTGGTGCAATCTCAGCTCACTGCAACCTCCACCTCCCGGGTTCAAGTGATTCTTATGCTTCGGCCTCCCAAGTAGTTGGGACTACAGGTGTGTGCCAACACACCTGGCTAATCTGTATTTTTTATTATAGTAGAGACGGGTTTTGCCGTGTTGGCCAGGCTGGTCTTAAACTCTTGACCTCAGGTGATCTGCCTGCCTCAGCCTCCCAAAGCGCCACTCAGGATCTTGAACACCTGTGATCCCTCAATCTGAGTCCAAAGGGAGATGCTCCTGCTTAGTGCACTGACCCTTAGATCTGGGTGCAGATAGAGAGCTGATGTCCCCGCACACCCTGCTCTGGCCTCTTCTTCTGCAGGTCATGGTGTCTGTGTACTAGAAAGGAAACACAGGAAAGACATCATCTTGCATCATGGGCCATCTGTCTTCTGTTGGAGGCAAGTTTCTCACCTTCGGCACAGAGACTCCCAATTTTTGCCACTTTCTCAGATTGGGTAGAAGAAGATAGGAGGTGCCCGCTGAATCCCTGGAACTTCCTGAACTGAGCTGGGAAACTGAGTGAGAGCTGAGACTTGACCCAGACTGCTCCATGGACAGCAAGAGTCAGGAGGAGGCAGCTGGTCTGCAGCCCTCCTCTCCTGGGCCATTCCACGAATCCTTACCTGGAGGTGTTGTGCTGAGTTAAGGTGGAATGTGCACGCATTTTATCACTTAATCCTCACAACAATCCTAAAAGGTAGTGATTATTCTTGTCTTCTTTACAGATGAAAAAATCAAGCAGCAAGTTGTCTTGCCCAAGGACAGAGGCCTACCTAGTAAGTGGTCGAACCAGGACTCAAGCTCAGGCCTTTCACTCTCACACTGTGGCACCCTCATATCCACACACTCCTTGAAACAGTGCTCTGGATCTTTGGCCTGAGGAATCTGGGGACAAACCCAGCAAACAGATCTTGAATTGGCCCAACAGGCACACACAGGGATCAGAGCTGCATGGAGCAATTCAGTCAGGTGAATATTCAGTCCTGAGAATATTATCTTATATAGCAAAAGATGTAATTAAGGACCTTGAGAGGAGGAGCATATCCTGGGTCATCCAGGGCCCTAAATGCCATGTATCCTATAAGAGAGAAGCCAAGAGACTTTTGACCCAGATCTGCACAGGGGACAAAGCCCTGTGAAGACAGAGAAGGCCTTGGAGAGACATGGCCACAGCCCAGGAACACCACAGAAGCTGCCAGAAGCTGGAAGAGGCCAGGAAGTCCTTTCCCTAGAGCCTCAGTCAAGAGCACAGCCAGGCTGACACCTTGACTTCAGACTTCTAAACTCCAAGCCTGTAAGATGATAAAGTCCTGATAAAGCTGCTGGGTTTGTGGCCATTTGTTACAGCAGCTTCAGGAACTAACACAGTGGGAAAAGCTCCTTCCCACCATGGCCTATTCCACCTGCACTTAACGTGGCCTGGGAAGGGCATGGGCTGACGACTGCCTGATTGCACCTGTGCAAACCAGTGAATGAGAAAATCAAGAAGCAGTCACCCAGGCCAGTTCTGAACGCCAACCCCAGCCCAGCATCACAACAAGCTGCAGAGCCTTCCTGGAGATGCTACCCAGGACCCAACATCCAGGGCGTGGAAACCAAGACACCATGTGTCAGGCGTGGGAGGAGACTGAGGACATAGGATCCTTGGAAGCATACTGTTGTGCAACTCTGTTTTTAAATGAACATTCTGTCTGCTACTATGGGAAAAGTATTTCATTCCTCTTACTGGCTACATAGTATCTCATTGCAGAATGCCTTTAGAAAGAGGAAAGAGAAAGGTTGTGCCTGGACAACACAGTGAGATCCCATCTCTACCAAATAAACTTAAAAATAGCTGAGTGTGGTGATGCACACCTCTGGTCCTAACTATTCAGAAGGCTGAGAAGGGAGGATTGCTTGAGCCCAGAAGGTTGAGACTGCAGTGAGCTCTGCTCCACTGCATTCCAGCCTGGGTGACAACAAGATCCTGTCTCTAAAAAATAAATAAATAGGAAGGGGCAACTGTGGGTGTGGCTTCAGCAGACTGAAACATTCCTGCCTTCCAGCTCTGAAGACAGCAGCAGATCTCCCAGAACGGTGCTCAAACTCTTCTAAAGGACAGACTGCCTCCTCAAGTGGGTCCCTGAACCCTGTGCCTCCTAACTGGAAGACACCTCCCAGCAGGAGTCGGCAGACACCTCATACAGGAGAGCTCCAGCTGGCATCTGGTGGGTGCCCCTCTGGGACAAAGCTTCCAGAGGAAAGAACAGGTAGCAGCAATCTTTGCTGTTCTGTAGCCTCTGCTGGTAATACCCAGGCAAACGGGGTCTGGAGGGGACCTCCAGCAAACTCCAGAAGACCTGCAGCAGAGGGACCTGACTGTGAGAAGGAAAACTAACGAACAGGAATGAATAGCATCAACATCAATAAAAAGGACATTCACACAAAAACCCATCCGAAGGTCACCAGCATCAAAGAACAAAGGTAGATAAATCCACGGAGATGAGGAAAAACCAGCACAAAAAGGCTGAAAATTCCAAAAACCAGAATGCCTCTTCTGCTCCAAAGGATAACAACTCACCAACAAGGGAAGAAAATTGGACAGAGAATGAGTTTGACAAACTGACAAAAGTAGGCTTCAGAAGATGGGTAATAACAAACTTCTCCGAGCTAAAGGAGCATGTTCTAACCCAAAGCAAGGAAGCTAAGAATCTTGAAAAAAGGTTAGAGGAATTGCTAACTAGAATAACCAGTTTAGAGAAGAACATAAATGACCTGATGGAGCTGAAAAACACAGCATGAGAACTTTGTGAAGCATACACAATATCAACAGCCAAATCAATCAAGTCAAATAAAGGATATCAGACATTGAAGATCAAGTTAATGAAATAAAGCATGAAGACAAGATTAGAGAAAAAATAATGAAAAGGAACAAAGCCTCCAAGAAATATGGGACTATATGAAAAGACCAAACTACGTTTGATTGGTGCACCTGAAAGTGATGGGGAGAATGGGACTAAGCTAGAAAATACTCTTCAGAATATTATCCAGGAGAAGTTCCCCAACCTAGCAAGACAGGCCACCATTCAAATTCAGGAAATACAGAGAAAACCACAAAGGTACTCCTTGAGAAGAGCAACCCCAAGACACATAATCATCAGATTCACCAAGGTTGAAATGAAAGAGAAAATGTTAAGGGCAGCCAGAGAAAAAGGTTGGGTTACCCACAAAGGGAAGCCCATCAGACTAACAGTGGATCTCTCTGCAGAAACCCAACAAGCCAGAAGAGAGTGGCGGCCAATATTTAACATTCTTAAAGAAAAGAATTTTCAACCTAGAATTTCATATCCAGCCAAACTAAGATTCCTAAGCAAAGGAGAAACAAAACCCTTTACAGACAAGAAAATGCTGAGAGATTTTGTCAACACTAGGCCTGCCTTACAAGAGCTCCTGAAGGAAGCACTAAATATGGAAAGGAAAAACTGGTACTAGCCATGGCAAAAACATGCCAAACTGTAAAGACCATCAACACTATGAAGAAACTGCATTGACTAATGGGCAAAATCACCATTATGATGTTAATCATAATGACAGGATCAAATTGACACATAACAATCTTAACCTTAAATGTAAATGGGTTAAATGCCCCCACTTAAAAGATACAGACTGGCAAATTGGATAAAGAGTCAAGACCCAGCAGTGTGCTGTATTCAGGAGACCCATCTCACTTGCAAAGACACACATAGGCTCAAAATAAAGGGATGAAGGAATATTTAACAAGCAAATGAAAAGCAAAAAAACAAAACAAAAAAAGACGCAGGAGTTGTAATCCTCGTCTCTGATAAAAGAGACTTTAAACCAATAAAGATCAAAAGAGACAAAGAAGAATATTACATAATAGTAAAGGGATCAAGGCAACAATAAGAGCTAACTATCCTAAATATATACACACCCAGTACAAGAGCACCCAGATTCATAAAGCAAGTTCTTAGAGACCTACAAACAGACTTAGACTTCCACACAATAATAGTGGGAGACATACACAAATCAATAAACGTAATCCATCACATAAACAGAACCAATGACAAAAACCACATGATTATCTCAATAGATGAAGAAAAGGCCTTCGATAAAATTCAACAGCCCTTCATGCTAAAAACTCTCAATAAACTATGTATTGATGGGACATATCTCAAAATAATAAGAGCTATTGATGAAAAACCCATGGCCAATATCATACTGAATGGGCAAAAGCTGGAAGCATTCCCCTTGAAAATAAGCACAAGACAAGTATGCCCTCTCTCACCACTCCTATTCAACATAGTATTAGATGTTCTGGCCAGGGCAATCAGGCAAGAGAAAGAAAAAAGGCATTCAAATAGGAAGAGAGGAAGTCAAATTGTCTCTGTTTGCAGATGGCATGATTGTATATTTAGAAAACCCCATTGTCTCAGCCCAAAATCTCCTTAAACTACAACTTCAGCAAAGTCTCAAGATACAAAATCAAAGTGCAAAAATCAGAAGCATTCCTATACACCAATAATAGACAAATGAAAAGCCAAATCATGAGTGAACTCTCTCTCATGATGCTCTCCCCATCAAGCTACCATTGATTTTCTTCACATAATTGGAAGAGACTACATTACATTTCATATGGAACCAAAAAGGATCCCACATTGCCAAGACAATCCTAAGCAAAAAGAACAAAGTTGGAGGCATCACGCTACCTGACTTCAAACTATACTACAAGGCTACAGTAACCAAAGAGCACGGTACTGGTACCAAAACAGAGACATAGACAAATGGAAGAGAACATAGGCCTCAGAAATAATGCTACATATCTACAACTATCTGATCTTTGACAAACCTGACAAAAACAAGCAATGGGGAAATGATTCCCTATTTAATAAATGGTGGTGGGAAAACAGGCTAGCCATATGCAGAAAACTGAAGCAGGACCCCTTTCATGCACCTTATACAAAAACTAACTCAAGATGGATTAAAGATTTAAATGTAAGACCTAAAACCATAAAAACCTTGGAAGAAAACCTAGACAATATCATGGAGGACATAGGCATGGGCAAAGACTTCATGATGAAAACACCAAAAGCAATGGCAACGAAAGCCAAAATTGACAAATGAGATCTAATTAAACTAAAGAGCTTCTACACAGCAAAAGAAACCATCATCAGAGTGAACAGGCAACCTACAGAATGGGAGAAATTTTTTGCAATCTATCCATCTGACAAACGGTTGATATCTACAAGGAACTTAAACATATTTACAAGAAAAAAATAATCAACCTCATTAAAAAATGGGCCAAAAGTGGGCAAAAGATATGAACAGACACTTCTCAAAAGAAGATATTTATATGGTCAACAATCATATGTAAAAAGCTCATCATCACTGGTCATTAGAGGAATGTAGATCAAAACCACAATGAGATACTATCTCGCACCAGTTAGAATGGTGATCATTAAAAAGTCAGGAAAAAACAGATGCTGGAGAGAATGTGGAGAAATAGGAAAGCTTTTACACTATTGGTGGGAGTGTAAATTAACTCGACCATTGTGGAAGACAGTGTGGCAATTCCTCAAGGGTCTAGAACCAGAAATACTGTTTGACCCAGCAATCCCATTACTGGGTATATACCCAATGCATTATAAATCATTCTACTATAAAGATACATGCACATGTATGTTTATTGCAGCACTATTTACAATAGCAAAGACTTGAAACCAACACAAATGCCCATCAATGATTGATTAGATAAAGAAAATGTGGCACATATACACCATGGAATACTATGCAGCCATAATGAAGGATGAGTTCATGTCTTTTTTTTTTTTTTTGAGATGGAGTCTCACACTGTCACCCAGGCTGGAGTGCAGTGGCACAATCTCAGCTCAGTGCAAGCTCCGCCTCCCAGGTTCACGTCATTCTCCTGCTTCAGCCTCCCGAGTAGTTGGAACTACAGGCACCTGCCACCATGCTGGCCTAATTTTTTGTAGTTTTAGTAGAGACGGAGTTTCACCATGTTAGCCAGGATGGTCTCGATCTCCTGACCTCGTGATCCACCCGTCTCAGCCCTGCAAAGTGCTGAGATTACAGGTGTGAGCCACCGTGCCCGGCCAAGTTCATGTCCTTTACAGGGACATGGATGAAGCTGGAAGCCATCATTCCCAGCAAACTAGCACAATCACAGGAAAACAAACACCACATGTCCTCAGTCATAAATGGGAGTTGAACAATGAGGACACATGGACACAGGGAGGAAAACATCACACACTGGGGCCTGTTGGGGAGTGGGGGCATGGGGGAGGGATAGCATTAGGAGAAATACCTAATGTAGATGATGGGTTGATGGGTGCAGCAAACCACCATGGCACATGTATATCTATGTAACAAACCTGCACGTTCTGCACATGTACCCCAGAACTTAAAGTATACTAAAAAATAAATAAATAAATAAATAAATATTAAAGTTTATGTTAAGGTTAGAATTCAAGCTAGTGTTGAAGTGCAAAAATTGGCCTAAAATCTCTTACTGTTGGCTTTTTGTCCAAGCAGAGGGTCTATCTCATGAAAATTGTAGAGAATACATTTTACCTGGAGAAATGCTGATTTAATCAATGTGATGTTTAACTGAAAACACGGGCATGTAAAGGATCCAAAGCCTCAGCCTACACATAAAATGCAGTTACCCTAGAGGATATCCGGTGATGTGTCTAAGTAAGACTGGCAGGAAAGGGCCACGGAGAAATTCACAGGGAAATGAAATGACTAGGAAGAGAGTGTGTGTGTGTACCCGCACGTGGAGCCAGAAGGGAGTGGGAGGCCTGGGTCCTAGTGCAAGGATTGAATGTGAGCTCAGGTGTCCCTGAAGTTTGGTGGGGTGGTGTCTGCAGCAGAAGCCTGCAATGCAGAGGCAGGACTGAGAGCTGGAGACTGTATGTTGCTGGGGAAGATAGAAGGGTAAAGATTCTACAGGAGGCAGGGGCCTGGAGACCATATATCTCCATTGACTGGGCTTCCAGGCTCTGCCGCACACCCCCAACCCACCCACCCACCACATTGGCCTGCACCTGGGTCTGTAAGGAGGCCACAGACTCCCCCATGGAGGAGGGAGTGCTCTGCTGCTCCCAGGCTCTGGGGATGCTCAGGGCTGCCAATGTGACAGGGCTTCCACCCACTCCTGTTCCCCTCTGTGAAAAACTCTGCTCATGGCTCCTGCCCCTGCATCCGTGCTCCCTGAGGCTGGCCATGACTCACCTCCATGTCTGTGGTGTCTCAAAAAGGGCACCCTCAATACCATCTGCATCCAAATTACAATGGAGTGGTTTCATAGACCCTTGGCCTCCAAGGACCAAGATTTCAGACGGCTGTGCCCTGGTAACTACACATGATGAATAAAGCAGGCAGCTTCTATGCCTGTCTTTATTTATTTATTTATTTTTTGCATTGCTTAATCTTTGTGGTAATAAGTCTTACAAAAATAATCAAAATATTATAAAGACAAATGTGAATCATTCACCCAAGTGGTTTATCTTCTCTTGTTAACCCATTACCTTCCCCTCAGTTTTGCTCTCTCCCCATTGAAGCATATTTACTTAATCAGGAAAGGGACGTGATCAGGCAGGTGAAGAATACAGAATGGTCCTTCTGGACTTGATCACAGTCTTGATGGAAACAACTGAGCAGTGTTGAATGGCAATGCCTGTATGAATCATATGAGCAGCAGCAGAAGTGAGACACATGCCATTACAGGACCCAGGGAGGTGAATGTCCTCTCTGATCCCGCCATGCCCTTTGCCAGCTCCCAAAACCACCATCTGCATTTAAGGTGCACTTTTTCCGATTGCATAACTATGCATGTACTATGTTTTATGCAGATCATGTTCACTATATATGCTGCATGGAAATTTAGTTTTTCACTTAAGATCCAACTGGCGTCTTTCCATTGTAATTTGTATAATTGATCCATCTTAGTCTTTTCAATGGCAGCATATTATTGCGTAGATTATGCCATATGATTCCAGTGCTCTGTTGTAGCATAATTTGTTGAACGAGTTCCCTCTCAATGAAAAATTGGGTTTTTGTAAACAAGACTGTGACATATTTCATATATGTTCCTCTTTACATACCCAAACATATTTCTGTATTATTATTCATAAATTGTGGTCAAAGATTATAAGTATATTTTATTTTAACAGATTTGATGACATCGTCCATCATAAAGTTTGTGCCAGTTTATAGCCCCACTCATAGTATGTAAGAGGATTTCACACTGGCCTTTTCAGAAGTTCAGGAATCCAATGTCAAAACTTAGAAACTTGTCCAGATGAGGCCACCAAGACACAGGGACTCTCTTGTAATGGGGGATTTTCCTTAGAGAATTTCAGGATTTCAGGACTGAACAGAGACTGAGAAGGGTAAAGGGTGGTAGGACTGAGTGAGTCAGGCCAGAAACCTCTAGTTAGCTACCATGACAGAAGGAAAACATGCATTCAACTTATTTAATTAAACCAAGCTGTGCCATTTTCTTGGCATCCTTTGCTTCCTTTTTTTTTTTTTTTTCTTTTTTTGTTTGTTTTGTTTTGTTTTTGAGACGGAGTCTCGCTCTGTCGCCCAGGCTGGAGCAACACCTGTAATCCCAGCACTTTGGGAGGCCGAGGCGAGCGGATCACAAGGTCAGGAGATCGAGACTATCCTGGCTAACACAGTGAAACCCCGTCTCTACTGAAAATACAAAAAAATTAGCCAGGCGTGGTGGCGGGCACCTATAGTCCCAGCTACTTGGGAGGCTGAGGCAGGAGAATCGCTTGAACCCGCGAGGCGGAGCTTGCAGTGAATAAGAAAACTTTCTGGAAGGTAGCATTCATGCTGTCCCTTCAGAGAAGCTGATATCTCACCCAGGAACTGGGTGTGGATCTTCCTTTGGCCCCTTGATAGTGGATTCACCCACCAGATGCTTGTATTTTTGTAACTGTTTTTTAATTTCATTGTACGCATGCTAAAGACATGTTCGACTTTTTTCACATGTCTTTTATTAAAATGATTTCTGGAAAACATACTGAGCTGTGGATTTTGGAACCAACAGGAGTGGAATGCTGCCTGCCTCATAAAAACATAACCGAAAGCATGTTGAGCAAAATGGCAGGGGTTCCAAGGGCTGGCAAAGTACATTCTTGGAGAAGGTCCTGGGATCATTCTATTGGGCAACACAGCACTGGTTAAGCAACAGCAAAACTGTATTTTCTCAAGCCCAAATGTGAGCAGACTCCTTGAAAATTCTTTTCCGTGTGTTTGCTGCCCCTCCCAAGAACCCAGCGGCAGAAACACTAAAGCCTTGCAGTTTGTGCTTTGTACATGCTACCTGGACTTAGAGAGCATTTGTTTCTCTATTTCCTTTCATGAGCATCAGTTCCATTATCAATAGGTACAGCTAAATGCAACCAAGGAGCCCAAGTCAGGAGGACAGTGAAACCCCAGGGCTCTCCCACACTGCTGGCAGGCACAGCACCTCAGCTGAGGCCCGGGCATACTGCCGGGATCCCTGCTTGGCTGGGGTATGAGGTTCCTTGACTGGTTCTCTGAATCTAAGTCAAGTAACCTAAAACATGGCACCTCTTCTCCCAGTGTGTGCCAGGGCCCTGTCTGTCACGCAGGCTGAAGGCGAGGTGACCACGTGGCATCTGTGTGAGATAGGGGAAACTTTGGAGTAGCAGGGCTAAACATCCGGAAAGGAGGGGAAGTCAGGTGGAATGGGGAGGGAGGCGGGAGGAGAACAGGACAGGAAGGAAAGATGGAAGTGGTCAACAGCACTGCATGCTGCCAACAGGAGACAGGAAGAGAGGAAAGTGCCTCACTGGGCTTAGCAATTAGGAGGTTACTCAGATTTTGCCAGTAGTGGCCTCAGCCACATGGTCAAAGCAGGAGTCAGAGCTGAGCCTGCTGCAGCTCACGCCTTTATGGTTCCAATGGCCCTTCTTCCTCCCCGCCTGGCAGAGGCCTCTCAGAAACGACACTTGGCTCCAGAACAGCCTGTTTTGTCAGCCACGAGGAGCCCCTGAGGACAAGGGTGCTGGGGGCCCATGCCTGCCTTTCTAGGCGACTGAGGTGGGTAGAGTGGGGGGAGGTGCTCTGGGTCCTTTGCCCACAGCAGGACTGTGGATGGAATGGTCAGTGAAGAGGTGAGGCTGGAATTTCAGGCAGCGTCAAGCAACGCACAGCCCACGCCATTCGGCAGCCTCCTGCCCTGGGGTATGGGGACCACCTATGCTCTGTTCTCTTCTCTCTCACTTCCTTCTTCCATCACCCTCTGGTCTTTCTGCCAGAGAGGAGCCCACCCTCCCCTAACAATTTTGAAACTCAGTCCAGAAGCTCAGGGAGAGAGCAGCCCCCAGCCCGCATGCTGCCCAAAGACAGAGCCCTGCTCTGAGGACACAGCCCAGCCGGAGGGAGGTGGAGCAGAGGCCTGCCTGTGCGCACAGGCCCCACCCAACCTGAGGCTCTGAGAGTCCTGGAAGACAAGCTGGAAGCTGAAGACATTTGAGCTCATCTTCTGAGGACCTCAGAGAGGAAAATAGTAACAATCATTAACTTAATAGTCTGACTACACACCTGGCCCTAAACTCTTGGTATGCATTACAAAGTTACACCTCACAATATATGACTATCCTATTTTGCCAACTTGACAGATGAGGAAACTGGGAGACAAGAACAAAAGTGAGGTCTTTTAGCCAGTAAATGGCTGGGTCTGTATTCTTAAGGATTTCACTCTATTGAAAACCATGGAGATAGGAGAGTCTTTGGAGTCAAACAGAAATGAATCTTCCCCTGGATTCCACAATTTACTGTATGTGTTGTGACATATAGATATATATACACACACATACTATGCGTGCTCTATATAACATGAAATGTAAAGATACAGATGTATTATAAAATGCAAATACATTTCCACATGTAAATTACACATCTTAAATCTTTCGCACCTCTTCTTCACCTATACTTGCAGTGTGAGTCCTTGCAGGTGTATTACGTGTGTGTTGAAAACAGGGGAGAGTTCAAAGCCCTGCCTCCCCCATCTATGCCACACTGCAGTGTGGGGAACGCACCTGCCACCCAATGGCCAGTTGACAGGAGAAATGTCTGCAGGCCTCACATGCTGCTCAAATGCAGGTGACACAGACTGGCTTTGCTCCCAGCTTTCCCCCATCTCTCAGACAAAGGAGAAGCAGACAAGAGACGTTAGACGTGTTGATATAATCAAATCACTTTTCAAACAAGCCCAGCTTTCTTTTACTTTGCCAGCACCAGCTTGTGTCTTAGAGGAGCTGACACCCAACAGCAAACTAAAATAAACTCCCTAAGTCAGCCATGTCGCTTCTCAGGACTATAGGCAGGTGGGAAGTCTGCCATGTCATCCCACTGGGCAATGTCTGTTCTCATTGCCACACCTCCCGCCGTCCTATGGGGAGCCCTGGCCTTGTGTGGCCACCTTCAAGCCTTCTTTCTTTACACATGGCCCTCCCCATGCTGCTGGCTCTCCCAGGCTCCTGTGGAGGTCTGTCTTCCCGGCAGCTTTGATGGTAGTGCTCTCTGCAAAGCTGCCTTGACAGTGATAACGCAGTGTCTCTAAAAACAAAGAAAAAAATAAGATCTCTTAGATTAAAAGAGTCCGCTGAATGCTCAGCTCTAAAGAAATATTTGGTCAGTTTGATGACATCAAAATTGTAAATTATTCTACGACAGAAGCAATATAAAAGCAAATAATTGCGAACTGGACAAGAGATGAGAGTAGAGCATTCATAGAAAAGGGAATCCCGATTGACAACAAACAAGAGAAGACACAGCCTCCCTGCAAACCAAGGAAATGCAAATTATAATAGCAAGGGCAGACTGCTGTTCTGCCCATTAGACTTATAGAAATTAGAAAGCAATTGGCAGTGGCAAGGATAAACTGGTGAGAGTATCAACTGGCAAGACCTTTTGAAGATAAATTTGGCATTATCAGTTAAATTGTAGATGTACATTTCTTATCCTGACATTTTAAATTCTAGGGGGCCATTTTAGAGAAACACTACATACCTGCTCAAAGAGACATGCATGAAGTATCATTTAAGATAGAATAAAAAGGAAGCGCTCCAAATGTTCACCAACATTTGCAACATTTGGTAGTTCACCAACAGGGAGAGAATCACATGGAATTGGGGTATATTTGCGCTGCAGTGCAGCCATTTAGGATGATTAGGTACCTCTCTATGTTCTGATCTGGAAATACCTCTATGGCATAGGTGAAAAAAGGAATTTGATGACAATGTGTGATACAATGCTAAATATGTTAAGGTGTTTAACATAATATGTTATGTTAATATGTTAAATATGTTAAGTACTAATTTTTACATGTAAAAGTGTATATAAGAGGTCAGACATCAAACTGATAACTTTTGAAGATACGGCTACAATTAGAAGTAGAACTGGG
This sequence comes from Piliocolobus tephrosceles, assembly GCF_002776525.5. NCBI lineage: Eukaryota > Metazoa > Chordata > Mammalia > Primates > Cercopithecidae > Piliocolobus > Piliocolobus tephrosceles. The sequence continues at coordinate 88,343,854 of NC_045442.1, read as the reverse complement.
AACTGTGGTAGCTAAGGGAACTTTTACTTTATGTGTAATTTAGAATAGTTCAAAATTAATATGTCCCAAAATGGTATATTCATGTATTTATATTCAGGATTGCTTTTCTAATGATGGAAATTGGGAGAGGAAAAGTCAGAGACAGCAGGACAGGTCTGGGAGAGCTGCTTTGTTTGTTTCCAGGAGCAGGGCTAAGCCTGGCCCTCTGAAGGTGCTCCACGAGGTGGGGCTGCACACACCAGCTCCCAGTCCATCTCAGGCATGCTGCAGTGTACCCATGCTGCAGCTCCCCTACTGCACCAGCAACAGAGGTGCAGGCCACCAGCATCTTCTTCTGTGCCCCTTGAAAGAGGTGTAGCACCCCTGGAGCTGATCCTGGAGGGCATCCAGGGGCCTCCTTTCCTTATACTGTGTCCCCCAAACGGACATGCTGGTCTGTCTCCAGTGCCCCTCAATCTGCTAAGACCAGATTCCTGAAGGCTTGAAGTTCTTGAGCGAGAAGCACAGCATAGAATAAACAAACAAGCCAAGCAACACTGAAGACTGAGTATCTCCAGGGAAATCCTTTCACCTGAGCCTCAGCTGGGGCATGCCTGCGGACTCCTGGTCACTTTCTGCCCTCCTATCACCCAGGGAGAAGGCGAGTCCTTGGACACCTCCCTCCTGCACTGCATCTCCACCCCCACACAATCATTCCCTAGTCCTATCCCCTGAGGCCACCCTTTGTGTTTTGCATCTGCCATCTTGGCAACAATTGACAGGAAGAAATTCCACTATTATTAGGAAATAAATGAGTTTATCCTGAACTGACAAGATGTGGATGTAGCACTGTGATATTGTGAAAAATATACAGCCATGTACTGCCTGGGATGTTTCAGTCAATTATGGATTGCATATGAAACAGTGGTCCATAGGATTATTGCCCTATACAGGTGTACATTTTCAATCTTTTATACAATATTTTTACTGTACCCTTTCTGTGTATAGATACACAAATATCACTGTGTTACTATTGCCTGGAGTATTCAGTACAGTAGGACGCTGCACTGGTTTGTAGCCTAGGAGCAACAGGCCATAACACATAGTGTAGCTGTGTGGGAGTCTATTATCATCTAGGTTTGTGTAAGTACACTCTATGATATTCAAACAACAATGAAATTACCTACACCTAAGAAAATATTTCTCAGAAAGTAACCAATAGTTAAGCAACCATTTTATTGTTTTCCCCTTTTCCTGGCATACAACGCCTAAAGGCCTTGGAATCTTCCAAAATGTTGAGTGTCTTTTTATGCTAATGAGTAGGCTGATGTCTGGCAGCCCCCAGGTAGCTTCAGGATGAGAGGCTGGTCAGCAGAAATACCCAGGCATGATCTCAGGGTTGGGAATTTCACCTCCATCCCCCAACCTCTAGGGATGGGAGAAGGGCTGAAGTTAAGTTGATCACCAATGGCTAATGACCTAATCAAACATGCCTACATAATGAAGCTTCCACAACAACTCAAAGGCTGGATTCGCAGAGCTTCCAAATATCCAAACCTGTGGAGGTTCCTGAAAGATGGTGTGCTCCAAGAAGAGAAAAGTAGCTCAGGGCAGTCTGAGGTATGTGAGGGATGCAAAATCCATCAGGCCCAGAGAATCCAAGTGTGAGACTTCAGTCATGCCCCACTTATACTGGATGACAATGGTTTAAAGTCATTTTGTGATACAAATAAACAATGTATAGCTAATCAAATCTTACATGATTTTAATGTAAATTATTGGTAAAAAACTCAGGAACTTTTTTTTTCTTTAGAAATTCACTTGCAAATGCTGCTAATCAGAGTGTACATTCAGGGCAACCTGAATTTATGATCCTGATTGCAATTCTGAAGCTTAACCCCCACCGAAAATTCTCTGCTTATATTAATTTGACCTCCCTTCTTCATTCTAGGCTGACATATGTGGTGTAGTTGGCAGGATCCAGAGTTATTCCCCACAACCCTCCAGTGTTTGTCTCTGAAAGCCCTGTTTGGCACCAGCAGAAACCCACTGCATTCTCTCTGCCTTCAGAAGTTCCAACAGACTGAGGGCTTCGGTCTGTCTTTGTACAGGAGGTTCCAATAAAGAACTCTGCAGAGAACTGGCTTTTTTTCACCTCTACCTTAGGATAGAAGGTTTGGGTTTTTCTACCTTTGTCTCTGGGTTGATAATTCAGGTCATGGGATTGGCAATGTGGACCAGTGGTCTCATCTCACATAGCATGCTTTTTAAGATTGCAAAGGTTTTCTATTGTTTGAGATTGGGGCTTGGTTTTTCATTCGTGATCAAATCCTGTTAAAACACCAGCTGAATTTGTATATAACATGTATGGGACTTCATCTTATAAATACCTAAGAAAGTGGACCCACCCAACCCAGGATGTTTTTAAGCAGTGGGAGACAAAACGGGAATGTTTAAAATAATTCATTTGCATGCACAATTGGGGAAAAAGTTGGCTTTGATACCACACAAACTGGATGGGAGGCCTTCTTTATGTTCATTGTGGCTGAACTCTAATGATAAGAGATTTGATAACATTTCATGTAGAACTCTATGGTCAGAAGTCAGCTTAAATAAAAGCTGATATTTAAGGTATAATGTTTTTGAGTAAAAATAACAAAAACAATTTTCTATCTTTTCCTTTTTTAGATCTTGTTTGTGGGAATTTTTTCAGTTAACTAAAACTCCTGTTTAAGAATGTTTGGTCTATCTGTTTCTATCTCGCTGGCATAATTCTTGCTGAGAAAAATGTAAAAACTTAGTCTTTTAAAAAAAAAGAAGACTCCCCAATTTGGCTCCTCTAAGACTTATGTCCTATTTCCTTCCACTTCTGGTTCTCTATCTTTTTGCCAATTTTGATACCACGTGAAGAAATCTAAGGGAGACTTCAAATGACTGTGAGGCCACTTGAAAAATACAGAAAAAGGCAGTCCCCCTTTTGAGAGTTTTCTGTTTTTCTTGTGGAGTACAAAGAATTGTGGACAGGTTCCCATCAGGTCTAAAGCTCTTCTGTCTTCTGCAATAACTTACCTGATCTCATCGGCTTTGGGGGTCCCAGGAATTACTTCGTACTGTAAGAGAGAACTTGACTTTTTGTGTGTGCAATGGCTGACAAGTCACTGGACAAAGCTGCAGTTTTGGAAGTAGCTGGCAGGGGTTGTAGTGAATATTTGCTCCTCCAGGGGGCAACTTGTTTCTTTGTGTGTTCAGATTAAAAGGCAGATTTGAACACTTGGAGGCTGTGAGAACACTCCCCACCAAGCAGTGAGATTCCTGTGGAGAACAGGCTGCTCTAGAGAGGCCTGCTTGGCACTAGATCACCCACCAGTCTCAGAGGAATCTCTGTCGCAAGGAGTGCTGCAGAAACATTGCACAGCCTGGTCCTGTGGTGCTTCCCTTTTCTGGGGGTCCTACAGCTCCATATAGCAGTGGGGTCCTTGATTTTTAATGATCTAGATGCACTGCCTTCCAGTTGTGCTGCTTTTTAGATTTCAAATATTAGGCCAGGGAAACTGCAAATACTTTCTTTGCCCTATTCATTAAAGGGATCCACTCTGAGGCAGTAACCTAATCAAGAAATACACTAAGTTGAAAGACCCCCCTATCTAACTAGATAGATCACTGGCATTTAGCTGGCTAGTTTGACACTCTTTACAGAAGAAATTTATATCTTTAAGGAAATCTCCATTTATAAGGGCACCTCCCTGCACAGGAGCCGCTAGAAACTTTTACAATAAGAAAGACAGTGGTTTAACATTTATACACCAAATCTTACCTTTGTTTAGGATACTTTTCCTGACAATCTTGTTTTGAGTAGGCCTTTATTCATGTCCTTTTTGTTTCAGCAAATAATGGTGTTTAGATCTAAGTTCTATGCCTTGGAGATGTACATTTTCACCTGTCATCCCTTTGAAGGTGTAAATTTAGGGTTGCTTAACTAACAACAGTCTAGAGCAATGGAACAGGTAATCAAGAGTTAATAGTTTAAAGGGGGAAGAAAATTATTTAAAAACTGGCAAATAAAAAACTATATAAAGCTATACAGCCGGTTTTTATCCATGTGTCTGAATGTCTGCATGTTTATATGTGTCGTGTTTATGTGATATTTCACTACCAAAATATATAAAATATCTATTTCATTGACTTAAGGAAAAAGAAACTGCTTAAATAAAATATTTTAGCAGAAAAATAGAAATTAATTCAAAAGCCTTTAGTTCACATGACTTGGAAAACATTAGTAAATAACTAGTTTAACATTATTGTTTTAATGAAAACAGCTGTGTCTTCTGATCAGCAAAATGAACACGTGTTTAACTTTAGAGCTCTTTTTTACATGGTAACTGCCTAACATTGTGGGTTACAGAAGTGATTAACAAAGAAATAACTTGAGATGACGCTTGACTTTGTTTAATGAACTATTCAAGCATAATTGTTAAGAATGAATACATTAAATAACTATAAACAGAATAAAAGTTTATAAACAAAATTTTCATAGTTTCAAAAATCTTTTTCAGAAACTTAATCTTAAAGTCATTTTATGTTAAATTGATAGGTAATTATAAAATTCATGAGTCAATTATATGATATAGAAAAGCTAAATATATTTAATCTGTTAATTAGGAAAAGTTATGAAATAGTTTTCATCTACAAGTACTGGTATAAGACAGTTCAAAATTTACTTTTTAGGTTTTTTACTGGAAATTAGGGTTACCAATATCATCGGTGGAAGGTATCCAAGTTACCAGTGGTGAATCCATACAGGTCTGCAGCAATCTCAGTTTTTACCTCCTCAGAAGAAATAATTCAACTAAGGGGTATATAGCAGAAAGAGACTGAGGCAAGTTTCAGAGCAGGACTGGAAGTTTATTTAGAAAGGTGTTAGAACAGGAGAGAAAAGAAGGTTCACCTGGAAGAGACCCAAGTGGGCACCAAAGGTCAAGTGTGGTGTTTAACCCTGACCCTAAGGCTTTATAGGCTGGCCTCTTTGCCATGATCCTTCCCTTAGGGGGAACTGCCCACATACGCAGTGCCTGCCTTACCCTTGGGAGGAGTTCAGGAAGTCGTATGCATTCCCATCTGAGACTTGCTCCCTTTTCTGGTGGTGTGGTCCCATAAGGTCATACTTCACCATTTTGTCTCTTAATGTAGATGTCCAGGAAGTTGCTTCTCCCTGGTGCCTGCATTCAGTTAAATAACATTTTAGTGCAACAGGCTTGGCCATCAGGAAATGGCCTCTCTCTGGTGCTTTTTATCACTTTTGTTTATTTTATTTTTCTTATCACTTTTAGAGAGGCAAGTGATAATTGCCAAACCACCACCTAATGTTCCTAGTGGGTGGGGAGCCCTCTCCTGCCCCACTCCCAGCTGTCTAACTACTCGTAGCACTAAGAGTCAATGTTATAGCTAATATGTATAATTAAAACTACTTGATATAGGAAAAAACCCTATTATAGAGCATATAAAGGAAGTAAGATGTAAAGAAAGTTGAAAAAAGAAAGTGATTTTTTTTCTTTTACGTGACTGAGAACTTTGTGGTCAAAACAATAAGAAAGAGAGAAAATTGCATTTTTATAGAATTCCAATACAAAAAGAGAAAGTATAGGGCAAAATTGAAAGTTTAAACTAGTTGTAGTTTTGTGAAAGGTGAATCTTGTGAAAAGAATTTTGTGTGCAATCAAATTGGCTAAAATTATAAAGGAATTATTTTAAGTTTTTCTAAAGATTGAGCATTAATATGAAAAGCACACTAATGCAAGGTCAGAGTCCGGGCTCCTGTGTTTGAACAATAGGGTTTTCCCTATAATTTTAATAGATAATTATAAAATATTGTAAGAGGCTTATGGAAAGCTTATCTTGTATGGTCAAAGCTGATTTAGACTGGATGGATTTATTTATAAGTCATCATTAAACTTAGCTTTAGCATTAATAATATACGGACACAAATGTAGAATATGCTTTCCTCCTTTGAACAAGATTTTCATGTAGTATTAGTAAGGATAGCAAAAGGCTTTTGTTCAACTTTTGAGTAAACTACAAAAAAAGATCTTTATTAGGTCTTTTGACTCTTTAGTTCTTCCGATTATTTAGAAAACTGAATCTTCTCTCTCAAAGAGTAAAGGTTGTTTGAAATTTTTGAATTATCACTTTGGTTAAATGAATGACTATTATTTACAGTGAACTGTAATCCTAATTTGATCAAGTGTTTTAAGCATTTCATATTTGATATACTTCCCAAAGTCAAATTTCAATTTCTAAAATTAAATCTTTTCTAAAAGTAACCTCTGAAAATCTAAGAAAGACGTATTTGGCTTATTTGGTATGTTAAAATCACATAGGAAGCATTGTCAAATGTCAAATAAATAATGGAATTAATTATTTTAGTCATATTTTTCTGAATATTATTCTGATATATTATTATATATATGTTGTCAAGCATAAATATAATTTGGTAAAAATGGGGAAATGGGAGAGAAAAATTGTGTTTCAGAAGAAAAGTACAGTATACCTGTTATCAGATTCTAGTCTTGCCCATTGTTTTTGAGTTTTTATTATTTTCCTACAATTTGGACTAAATCCTGAATTCTTTCTTGGCTCCAAGTCTTCAAACTAATGCTTTTGGATTTTTCTCTCATTTTTCTCACTTGGAATCGCTAGAATTTACCACTGCCTTTTTTGAAGCCGTGCAAACTAAGGTTAGACAACTTGATATAAACTTCAGGAGGAGTCAGCACAGAAACTCACATGTACACAGTCTTTGTGCCTGCTGATGTGTGGGCTACTCAGGAAGTTCACATGAACACATAATTCAGACTACAATCCAGGAAAATCTGTAAGATTGCCACTACAATTTGAAAATTCTTCTCAGACTCTAAAAAAACTAGTTTATTATGGACTACTCCAGACATTAAGAAAAGCCTTTGTTTTTCTTTTGTTTCCATAGAAATGCCTCTTATTAAGTACCGGCTTGCCTGCATCAGCTGTAGAAGCCCAGCCCCTCTGCAGTGCCACCTCCTAGAATGGACACAGCTGTTTGACTGAATGCTTCTACTCTTAGGACTAAGAGACTGATTCAAGAAGATATGTGACAATATATTTATGTATTTTTCCTTTTCTGCTTATCCCTATTTGTTGTTTCCCCTTCTTTGCCTTCTTTTCCTCTAACCCAAATCTCTCCATAATCACTGATTCAGCTGTTAATATGTGAAACTTCTAGGGAAGTTCCAACAGGAGGATTGAAGGAGTGCAGGGAACTTGGCCCCAAAATATGGCTCCCTGGTATAACGAGTATTTTCAATTAAAGGCCCTCAAGATCAACAGAAGCTGGAAGAGTCCTCTCCCCTATCTACATGAAGACCCTGAAGACCCACCGAAGAGAACAACTACTTTTCCTTCCCCTCCCTGTTATCTCATTATCTATTGCAGAAAAGAAAACCAACACGTGACCACACTTGAACAGACTCTTTCAAAAAATAATCCATTTCTCTGGCTTATTAAATTTTCAAAGAGAACTATTTACGAATTATTCTCTCTTTCTTGACCCATTCATTCTTCTCAATAATCATTTATTGCCCCTCAACAGAATCACCTACATTCTGCCTTCCACCCTCCTCTCTGAAAAAAGGCTGTATAAGTATCTGGACCTCATGGATATTGGGTAATCACCTTATTTTTCCCCATGTTCACGTTAACAAATTTGTGTGCATTTCTCTTATTAATCTGCATTGTACACTTAAAAATTATTGAAAGAGTGAAATTTATGTTATGAATATTTTATCACAATAAAACAATATTTTAAAAACTGACAAAAATTCTTTATAATTTCTTTCAAGTGAGGAATTACCAACTACTTAACAGGGTGCTTAGAATGAGAAATTATACCAGATAAATGGCATGCTTTTTTACAATTAACCATTGCTGTTATTTACTGAGTATCCACTTTCTCCACCAGCTCCTGCATTAAGCACTTTACATATACTAATTCAAATCCTTAAAAAAGAAAAGGAAGAAGAGAAAAGGAAAGAAAAATAACATGTAAGGCTACAAGGTGCCTCATCTTTGCCACATTCAACAGACTGGCCAGGAGACTGCAGGCCACTGCACTGTTCTAAGGCCACTCAGGACAAGGCCGGTCCCCAATTTGTTTCACTGTGAGACGGCTGCGCGGTCACAGCCCAGACACTGTCACCAGACTCTCGGACTTGGATTCAGCTCCACGTCGTGTCACCCGGGGTAAAGGATGTACATCTCTGCGTGCCTGGATTTGTCACCTGGCAGCACGGATGTTCAGGCTGCAGCAAATGAACAGAAGCTGGGGGAGAGCGCGGGCTGGTGCTGTGCGGAGCTCTGGCGCAGAAGGCGCTCACCAGGGGTGCCCAGAGCCGGGGTCTGTGCGCCGCGGGCTGGATCAGGGTCACAGGCTCTGGGTGGACAGAGTCAGAAGACAAAGTGAGGATGTACTCCTTAGATGCTCACGAAAGTCCTCCTTCCCCTTCGTTGGGAACGACTTCTCCGCCCCCCGCGCCCCGCCGACAGGCTGTCCCTGGCAGCGCCAGGACTCAGCCGCAGGCAACTCGGAGGAGCACGAGCCCGGGGACCTCGGGAGGGCCTCGGGAGTGGGGAGGTGAGGGGGGTGTCGGAAGGGCCGCGGGTGGGAGGCGGGATGGAGGGGGCGGGGAGCGGGGTTGGGGAGGCGAGTAGTGGAGGTGGGGAGCTGGTGAAGGGGGCTTCGGGAGGGCTGCGGGTGGGAGAGGGGATGGGAAGGCGAGAAGGGCGGGGCGGGGAGGGGGGCCTCGGGAGGGCCGCGGGTGGGAGGTGGATGGGGGAGGGGGTCCTAGGGAAGGTTGGAGCCCCCTGAAGGCAGGCGATGACCCAGGCCCAGCGTACTTCTCCTGGGGCTCCTTTGTAGGCCCACGGAAGCTCGGTGTTTGTTTCTTTGTACCCATATCACTCTTAACTCTATTTCTTCTTCTTTCCTTTCCTCCCCCAGCACCTCTAACCGCCCTACAGTTTGCATGGGAAGGCAACAGGGACTTCCCTTTTGCACTGTCTGGGGGTACCTCTGTCCCAGCCCTGAGGGGACGAGGGGACGCTGTGCTGTGGGGAAAGCCCGGGTGGCAGGAGGTGGCGAGGCTCCTGGAGGAGGTGCTGGGATGCGCTGCTGTGGCTGCTGAGAAAGATCCCCAGGAGGCAGCCTGCCCCTTCCCCAAGCTTCGAGGGAGCCGGGCGGGGAGGACGGGGTAGGGTCTCTGGGAGGGAGGAACAGGGGAGCCTGGAGTCTCAGGGCTGCCGGGAGCAGAGGCACTCAAGGTGGCGAACGTCCCCAGCCTGCCTTCCCTGCTCAGTGCAGGGTCGCACACCCGCTCTGCTCCGGGCCTCCCCTCAGTCCTGGTCTCCAGGCAGTTTCCATTTTTGCCAGGTGGATTCTGTGCGACTTTATTCAGAATCTGGATCAACAAATGAACACTCAGGGAGGAAAGGAGTGTTTGGAGGAGTGGAGAGGTTTCCAAGCAGGCGCCCACCTGAGGGTCCCCTGAAAGGGGACTTAAAGCCGAATTTCCAGCTCGGCCACCCCTTCCTTTTTCTTTCTGTCTTTCTTTCTCTCTCTTTCTTTCTCTCTCTCTCTCTCTTTCTTTCTTTCTTTCTTTCTTTCTTTCTTTCTTTCTTTCTTTCTTTCTTTCTTTCTCTTTTTCAAGAAATATAAACAAAGAGCTTGAATTATTTTGAAATAACTGTTGGTAGCTGGACTGTGTTCTGTTGACCACAACATTGCTCTGGGACTGAACCGCGTGGGTCTCTGCTCTTCCTAAGTGTTACATAAGAATAGCGAACCCATGAGGTCAGCTTCTAAACCAGTTTCTTCCCATAACCTCCTGGACCAAGGCCCAAGCAAGGCCGAGAGGAGCTCAAGGTCACACTCTCCCGGGGACACACCTCGCTCTCTAGTTGGAAGGAGGAGATGAGTGTCCCCCAGTAATTTAAGGCTTCTCATGTTTGTGTAGAAAAGCCAAGCACAGGCCTATATTCTAGAAGACTGCTTGTGTCAGGCGGAAGGTCATCAAAGGCAAAACGAAACAAATGAAAAGGGGTCTTTTGAAGCTAATGGAACAGATCAGGTGGTCAAAAATGGATAAACAATGGCATTTGGAGCAAAACTTTCAGCTTCGTTTTAGTTTGACAGCCCCAGGAGGGCATGGAAGCTTCTCACCCTTCCTCATATGTCTTGCCCCAGGCATCTCTGTGTCTCTCTCCTTTGTAACATTCTCTATAGTAAGTGTAAGTAGGCCTTTCCCTGAGCTCTGTGAGCTGCTCTAGCAAATTAATCAAGTCTAAGGAGACGTCCTGGGAACACTGATTGGTGGGAACGCCAGTGGATCAGAAGCACAGGTAAGATCACCTTGCCATTGGCATTGAAAGTGGAGGGCAGGCTTGGAACGTGAGGCTTGGGCTTATGGGGTGTGAGGCCACCTCCAGGTAGAAGGTGTCGATGTCAGAATCGTCTGATGTAGAAGTGCCTGCTTGCTTGTGGTGGGGAGAAAACCTACACATATGGTCACAGAAGTCTTCTGTGTTGATTGTTGTTGAGTGAGAGAAAAAAAAGTACTTTGGTTTGTTCTGATATTTTCAGAAAGGCTGTAATCAGTTCCTGGACAATGCATCATAATACCCCCCCCTCAGCACACTCAGTACACTCAGTACACTCCCCACCCTGAGGGGCGGCGCTTGCCATTTCTGAAACGATGCCTCTGTGGGGCCTGGGAGCAAGGCAAGGCTGGGTCATCTGAGTCCTCGCAACCTGGTCCCCACCAGGACCTGCCGGCCTGGAGTGAAAATGCATCTTATTGTCCTTCTTTCAGAGCCAGACTCCTTACCAGAACACACACGCCACACATGCATACACACACATTACACACACGTGCCACACATACACACACACGCCCCATGTGCATAGACATGCACCACACATTCATATGCATACAGCACACATGCATACACACATGCCACCATGCATACACACACACCACACCATCCCACCCACATCACATATGGTATACACAAGACATACCACACCATAGTCACACATGCTAAACATACCACATCATCCACAAATGCACCTACACATGCCACACATCATGCCACACCATGTATGCTACTACATGTTACACCATCCACACACACCAGACACTATACATATCACACACACACCAGACATACTACACCATCCACACAAATATCCCCCACACACCACACAATACACATATACTTGCCACACACACAGCACACCACACATGCACATGATACCATGTATGCTATACACAAGTGCATGACATACCACCTACACACACGCATGCCACTAATACCACACTGGGCACACCACGCACACATCACAGGCACACACACTGCCTACCCGAATTCCACATTATATTTCCACACACCACAGAAAACAGCATCCAAATCACACAAACACACACACTGTGCACAGACACATATACCACAGACATACCACACATCCACACACACTGCATACACACACCACATAGTCACAAGCCACATACACACCACAAAGTACATATTCCTACACCCAGCTCATGCCATCGACACCACAAACACATTTTCACATGCGCATTCCACATACTTATGAAAACAAATAGCTATCATAAACAGCACAGTTCAAACCTGGGCCAATTAAAAGAAGAACAAAATAGTTATAAAAGAAACACAGTATTCCAAGGTGTTCACCTCCTCTCCTCCCACATAATAGTCGTTTCTATTGTCATGTGCTTCACTCATCATTTTCTTTCCTTGAATAGGATCTCTGTGGCATAGACAAAGTCACACTGAACTCATTTCCTCCAGAAAAGGGTGAATCCAAACTTCTCCCTGGCCACCTCTCCAGCTGTGGAGTATCCCCATCTGATATGAGAAGGTAGGAGGAGGGAGGGAAGTACAAGATCTTTCTCTTCCAAAACTGTGTTTCATGGGAACCACTTCATTTTTTATAATTATAGCAAAATATAAGTTTAAGATTTTTTTGTGTGTTGTATTTAGGTTTGTAAAACTGAAAAGTAATCACTGGAAAATATATCCTTTATACAATATCCAAATATTTCCAAATATATCCAACATCCAATATCCAATACATTTGGAAATATATCCAAATATATTCAGTAGAAACTGGATAAATAACTTGCCAAACGCTGAACAAACAAAAGCAGAAAGTATTACTGATCAACCCACTGAAAGAAACGAAGATAAAATCTGAAATACTGGAAATGTGATTGATTTGTTTTTTCTAAGACCAGCCGAGTGGGCGCAAAAGAACCAGCGGGTAGGCAAGTGTAGGAGCAAAACTGCACAGTTTATTTTTGGTCACCTAAGGTGTGGGGGTGAAGTCTGTCGGCCTCCGGCAAAGGAGGCCGGCAGAGTCCCCCTGTGGGGCTCTCGGACGGACTTCCCACAGTCCCGACATCCCGACAGCAGTGGGACTGCGAGAAGGCCGCCGGGGCTGTGAGAAGGCCGCGTGGCTCAATGGCGGAGAGCGGCTTTTCTAGGAGTGGGAGGGCAATAGGTGGGGCATGGGCGTGTCAGGGGCGTTCCGCAGGTGCGACCAGGTAAATCTTGGTCTCTTCAGATTGACGTCACCTGGCGCATGCCCAGTTGGTCTGCACCCTCCCTGGGTCGCCGGCTGCATTTTTGCGCGCTTGGGAAGAGTTGGGGGTGGGGGGGGGATGAAGAACCCGGAAGTGCACCATCTTGCCTCCGTTCGTCCAAACAGTCCAACCTTTTATTGATAATAGTGATAAAGGGGCGCCGTGGTCTGTCTGGCTACTTCCTGCTGTTAAGGGGCATTGTTAAAGTCGGAGCCTATGGTTGGTATTTGGACGCACGGATGAAAAATAAAATAAGGCACAGTATTAGTATAGGAATGAGGAATGGAAGCATTTGTTGGAATATGGGCAAAACCCAGAAGGATAGTCCTGGCAAGGTTGGGGAGTATGAGATAGTTAAGAAAATTTAGTAAGTTTGAGGCGAGTGGGGGAAAGTTGAACTGATTTCCACTGATTGCTTTCAGTAGGGGCCCTTTTTAGCTGGGAATGAGGAACGACTGCGCAAAGTAATTGTTGGCCAGGCAGCAATTAAGGGGTGGAGTTTTTCGTGGAGTGGATGGCTTTCCACTTACTCCTACTACAGAGATATTGGATGGAAGGCTAGGTCCAGAGAAGGACGGCAAAACAGAATAGGTAGCCTCACTGTTGATTAAAAAAGTAATTGTCTTACCCGCTACCAGGAGAGTTACCCGCGGCTTGGCGAGGGTGATGGGAGTCCCCGAGTCTCGGCACCTTCAGTTGTCATTGTCCAGATGTAGGAGCTGGAAGGAGCTCCCAGGATCCTGGGAAAGGGGGTCACGTGGAGGCGCGGCACCTGTTCTCAGGGTGGGGCAATCAGAATTCCAGTTTCCTCCCTGCTGGCAAGCAGGGCAGGGGGGTTGCTGGTGGATGAGGGTTAGGACATTCACTGGCCTAATGTCCTGATGCCTTGCACTTATAGCAAGGCTGCGTTGGGACTCGGGGACCTTGCGGACACCTGTTGGCATAGTGTCCTGCCTTGCCGCAATTATAGCAGGCAGGCTCCTTTTGTAGCCTTGGAGTCTGCGGGGTGTGTGCTCTCTGGTCTGGGGTTACGACTGGGCTGTAAAGCCGCTGCTAGGAGCTGAACCTTCTGTTCAAGGCAAGCTTGCCGTCTCCTCTCTGGAGTTATAGACCTTAAAGGCTAATTTAACCAGGTCTTGTATTGGTGTCTGAGGACCATCCTCTACCTTTTGAAGTTTTTTACGAATGTCAGGAGCTGATTGAGAAATGAAATAAGACGCCAAAATGGTGGCCCCTGTGGGGGAGGCCGGATCTAACCAGGTATACTGGGTTAGAACCTCAGTCAGTTTAGGGTAGAGGTTAGGATAACCTGGAGGTCATGCCAAGTTAAGTCATAGGCCTGACAAAGGTATCTAAATTCCTTTATGTATATGGTAGGATTAGCTGAGAAATCACCTAAACGCTTCTCAATTTTGGAAAGATCGGCCAATGAAAAAGGGACATGTACTCTGACTACCCCCTCCGCCCCAGCCATCTCTCGCAAAGGTGCTAACACTGTAGGAGGATGTGGGCAGAGATAGGGGACTCAAGACAGCCAGTTGGGGGCCCCGAAGGAGGCACGGGACCCAGTGGAATACTAGTAGATAAGGAGGAGGAAGGAGGAGTCTGGATGGGGGGAGGAGGAGGAGTCTGGGCAGGAAGGGAGGGGTTGGGGAGAGCGGGGAGAGAAGGAGTATAGGGACGAGAGCCTAAGGCCCAAAAGCCTTGTATGTAAATTAATTTCGGACCACTTGCCTAGCCGCTGGCAGAAATTGCTGAGGTCGATCACGCCACAGTGGAAAGGAAAATTAAGCGCTTCCTCCTAAGGTCTTGTTCAAGCTGTAAGGTTTTTAAATTGGCTAGGAGGCACCCTAAGGGGGTGCTCTTTGGAAATTTGGACTGGGGGGGTTCCCGTTTGTTTCCTCTTTACTTACACAATGGACACAATGGAAATGGAAGTGGATCTCTGCCTGGCTTCAAAGCGTCCTTTGGAACCAGCAGAGACAGACTGGAGGCTC